>NC_048901.1:14580528-14604840 GCF_011077185.1 Oxyura jamaicensis | reverse complement strand
AATATATATTATATAATATATATATATATATTATATAATATATATTAAATATATATTATATGTTTGCTACAATATATATCCCTACAAGAAGGACATGGAGGTGCTCAAGCGAGTCCAGAGAAGGGCTATGAAGCTGGTGAAGGGTCTGGAGAACAAGTCTTAAGAGGAGCGGCTGAGGGAGCTGGGACTGTTTAGCCTGGAGAAGAGGAGGCTCAGGGGTGACCTTATTGCACTCTACGGGTACCTGAAGGGAGGCTGTAGCAAGGTGGTGGTTGGTCTATTCTCCCACGTGCCTGGTGACAGGACGAGGGGGAATGGGCTAAAGTTGCACCAGGGGAGGTTTAGGTTGGATATTAGGAAGAACTTCTTTACTGAACTGGTTGTTAGTCACTGGAATAGGCTGCCCAGGGAAGTGGTTGAGTCACCTTCCCTGGAGGTCTTTAAAAGATGTAGATGTAGAGCTTAGGGATATGGTTTAGTGGAAGATTTGTTAGCGTTAGGTCAGAGGTTGGACTCGGTGATCTTGGAGGTCTCTTCCAACCTAGACTATTCTGTGATTCTGTGATTCTGTGATATGGCACTGCAACAGCACGGGCATCCCAGGAGCCTTCAAACAGATACCATGAAGGCCAGACTGGTATTTAGTAACCCATCTCCTCAGAAGGAATTGTGCCTTTACTGGAAGTATATTTCCAGAACACAGAGGAGATCCACACCAGACACAGGTCCTCTAAAACAACGATTGGTTTTATGGTTTTAGGTCATTGATTCATGCCTGTTTCAGGATGGAAAGTCATTCAAACTTTAGCTCTCAGTGCTCTACTGTGAAGTGAGCTGACTGTTGTCCCTTTTGGAGCCTGGCTGTTCACAGGAAAAACACCCAGGTTCCTCTCACAAGCAGCCATCAGTCCCCTGGGAAGACGAGACTGGCTGTACTGACTTAGTGCAGAGGTCCATCTATCCTGATACGCTGTCTCCAGCAGTGACAAAAGCAGACCATGGGAAAACATGGAAGAACTCAGCAAGGATATACGACTTCTCCCAACTGCAGTTAGTTGCTGCTTAGGAACTTTCAGAGTCAGAAGGAGTTTCTATGTATTTAGTAACTTTCAGTGCATTTCTCCTTCAGGAAGTTACTCTGTCCTCCATGGTCTCACATAGAATTGTAGCATCCACAACATCCTAACATGGGGATAAGCTAAACAAATCTATATCTGAGAAGTGAGTAAGAGAGAATGGATATGAGCAACAGTTGGAAGCAGCAGGAGAAAGCAAGCTGGCTCTCTGCTGGCTCAATTTTTCCTTCGTGCAGCTATAAGGAGGTCTTTTTCAGCATGCTGAATCTCTGGTTGTGCTGAAACATTTTGTGAAGAATCAGGAACATTAAAAAAAAAAAAAAAAAAAAAAAAAAAAAAAGTATTAAGTACTTAGAATGTGAGCAAATGAAACCAACAGTGGCACTATGGGATGTCCCCACCCAAACCCACATGCGTTCTATAGGTCCCGGAAACAGAACTGAGGTCTCAAATAGCATCATTGTACTTCAGTGAGCTCTCTTTTTTGAAACATTTAATGATAAATGTTTAAACAGCTGCCCTCATAGGATTCAGGGCAGGAGAGCAGTAAGGCATTGTCTTGTATTAAAGCCACAACTGGAGCTTGGCCAGAGCTGAAGAATTTGTAGGTGACCTGAGTACATTTTTCATGCATTTTGCTGAATCCCCTGCATGGCGTAACTTTCTCTGTGGGAGATTTAGCCAAACAGTCTGAAGAAAAGAAAGAAATGTGGACAAACCAGCTTCTGTGATTTATTGCCTCAAAGCCATTCACTACAGATTGTCCCAGCTGGTCATAAACTACATATTTCCTACTTCAGTGGAGGGGAAGAAGGGTACTGGATGCACATTTTACCGAGATAGAGATCTCTATTCTTTAATTTATCTCATACACTTAGGACAAATGAATGGTAGTGTTGATCTTATCCCCTGCTTAATTTCTAGTTTATTTTTCTTTGCTCAACCCCCCCCCCCCCCCCTTTTCCCTCCTCCCCACCAACGTCAGGTGAGATTTACAGAAAGAGAAATAGGCCCATCCCTTATTCAACAAGATGGGAAGTTTCTTACACTGGTTTTATATTTGGCTGGAGGGCTGATAAAATTCATAAATCAATAACCTTGGAGATCAAGGCAGAGCAAACCTTATTCATCTCAGTTCCTTAGTAACTGTAATGCCTCATCTGGTATGAACACAGAGAATACAAATATTCAAGGAGTAGAGTCCTTAGTTTTTTTTTTCTTTCAGCACAGCTAATTGTGATTTTCTTCCAAAATACAGATTGAGGCTACAGATCCATTAATTAAAAACACTGTGAAGTCCTGAGTGTGTGTCTGCATTAGTGTTTCAGTTCAGATCGGGAGCTCGCTTTGGAAGTAAATTGTTTTGCATTATGGTGTCATCTTAAGAGCACTTGAATTAGTGCCCTTTTGGAGGAAATTTATCTGTAATATGTGCTCCCCTAATCCATTTTAGTCACTCCTGGGCAATCAATCCCTAAGGCCAGACTGTGGATAGCATGAACTGGAAAAGGAAAAAAAAATAATAAAAATCCAACCATGAAATATATGTACCGTGAATGTCCAGTCCTCAGCAAAAATTCTTGTGGCCCATGACTTTGCTCCTCTTAGTCCACACTACTTAACAATGTAGATACAGTCTTAGAAAATCCAGAGATGGTCCTCAATTAATTTGAAGGCTTCATAGCTAAGCAATTCCAGCATAAATGACAAAGAAACAGTAGGAAATTAAATGAGTGATAGACCAGGTGATGTCTGGCCCTTCATGATAGGACAAGGGGTAATGGCTTTAAATTTAATGAGGGGGAATGTAGATTGAACATTAGGAAGAAATTCTTTACTCAGAGGGTGCTGAGGACCTGGCCCAGGCTGCCCAGAGAGGCTGTGGATGCCCCAACCCCTGGAGGTGTTCAAGGCCAGGCTGTATGCTGCTGTAGTTTGCATTTCTTTTTCTTGCCAATGTATCCAGGAAATCATTTAACGTGAAGGCTTTCATCCTTTGGAGCACAATCCTGCCCACCTGTGGCACCACCTGCCCCACTGATGGCTCATCCTCGAGGCCAGAGGCCCACCAAGCCCCACACAAGCACGGGTCCCCGTGTCTCCTGCCCTCCAACACCCTGCATCTCTGCTGCCCCTTCAGACATCTGTAATTAAATCCGTCATTTGTCAGAGCTGCCTGAAGTACATACAGTACCTATGGTGTTATGGGGACAGAGGTGCAGCATGACCATGGCTGCTGTTAAGAGTGGGATTAAGTGTTCCTTGCCATCACACCTCTGTTTCTGCATGCCAGCCCCACGCTCTCACCTGAGTGTACACACTTGGCTTTTCTTCTGGTGACAAAGAAGTCAATTCAAATCAACTGAGGCTGATTCTTCTGAGAGGGAAAAAAGAGAGAGAGACGGGCCGGCACACGTCTGATCCTCCCAAAGCTGCTGCGTAGGTGGTGAGGGCCGAGAAGCGTGCCCTGCTCTGAGCTGCCTTGGAGGATGTGGCAATGAAAAAGTGGGCATGACCCCAGCCACCTCGCTGCCCACCATGATTAGAGATCCTCCAGAAGTGAGATGAGAGGTTGTGTTGTTCAAGTGTTGGCAAGATCTCTGAGTTTCCAGTGGCAGATTGTGAAAGGTTACTTGGTTTATTCCTTGGGGCTTTCTGTAAAACGACTGAATGTAAGCTTCTTTCTCTTTCTCTCTCATTCTGAAACATGCATGCAGGTGCTAACACCTCACCTTATGTCAACCACCATCACAATAATAAGAGAATCACTTTATCCTTGATTTTATACCTATAAGCAACCCAGCTTCAGTCAGCATGAATAATTAAAAGGAAGCTCACAGTGCTGCTGCAAATCAGAACAAAATATGATGTCTTATATTTCTTGTTAAAGTATTTTATAATTAAAAATGGCAAAAAAATAAGTATGTTATGGAAAAGGTTAATAGTTTTGATCTTTTGCTAAAAAGCACTTTGGCTGAAAGTTTGTTTTCAATTAAGATATATTACCTCTTCAATAACTTAGAGTTTTATATACGCTTTTTGCAAGACTTTTAAGGAAATTACAGGCAGTTAAAATATAAAGGATTGTTAACAACTCTGGCAAAATATCCTACCCAATCTACTTTGTTCTAATTTGGTTTTAAATCTGTGAGGCATGATGCCCTCAGCACCCATGAACCCCATGGTCTGCCCCCTCAGTGTAATTTTGGTGAATGCACGTAACAGCACTTTGGTGCTCTATCTTCTACCAGACCATCTCGGCAGTAGCCTTGCCCTCTTCTTGCCCATCTTTTTACCAGGCCTTTGTGGACACAGATTCCATGGAAGCAGGCTGATACAGAGAGAATTCATCAGCCAACCTTCACCTTTAGTGCAGACATGAGAACTGTGTATGGAAATTTGTCACAAACACAGACCCTGAAACCCAAAGTGCAACGTTAGGATTTAAGGACACATTCAAACTTAGCAAAAAGTATTGATTCAGTGAACATGAAAAGTCATGGCCTTTGTTTTGCAGCTTATGTATGACATCCATTTCTGCAGACACAGTGGTTTATAATGACTGAAAGGAGTAACACGTCCTTAGTGACACGAGTGACACCCACCAGCTTCTGCAGCCGCAGTATTTTCCAAAAGGGGTTTTCCACCTGAGCACCTCACTGATCTGTTTTTTAAGCTGTGGAGAGGTTACAGCACCGTGCTGGACGTGGTTTCCTTTTACATTCCAGGTGCTGGTAACACTCTGTTTTGCAAATGAGGCATTTAATAAACTATGATGAGAATAAGGAACTACTCCAGCTGGGGGAGGGTGAAATGGAATGAGAGGGAGGAGAGAGCAGAGAATAACTTTGCAGACAAATCTTCCACACTATTGAATTTTGCTGGCAGAGAGCAACAAAACAAAACAAAAAACTAAACAACAACAACAAAAGTCCAACAACACACACAAACAAACAAACAAACAAAAACCTGAGAAATCATGCTTCAATTCTCTACCATCTTTTTCTCTTTCATTGTCTAGTTCAAAATATCTATAGGTATGCTGCCCTCCTTGAAATGGCCTCTTTTAAAATTAAGTGTACATTTCAAAGATTGCATACAATATAATTCTTTGTGTTTGGCTTGGAGAACTATTTGTTGAGTGGAAAGGAAAAAGGAACTTAAGTAGCTGGTCGTAATCAAATGTTCCAACACTGTCTGAACAAAACACATTGAAAGTAAGGATAGGTCTTGTCTGTGCTGGACAGGAGTTGCATCTTGTGACTTCGGAAAAGAGCTGGAGCTCTTGACAGGGCACTGCAAAATCAGACACCCCCAAGACCTGTCAGACACACCTAGAGATGGGTAAATTCACCCTTGTGAGTCTGATTGTGCCATAGAAATGATGGTGGGACTGGATGCCTCAGTTTTTGTCCCTGGTCCTGGGCAGGGTCCCGACCTCTCTGTGACACAGCTGTACCATTGGTGGGGCTGTTACTGGTGAGTTTGAAGTGTACTGTATCTACATGTGGAGCAGCAGTGACAACATACTCTTCTTGTTCCGCCTGCATTGACCTCTTCATCCTCTCAAAAACTCTGTCAGGCAGAGAAATGACAGTATCCCCTGTGTACAAATAGGGACCTGAGGCCCAAAGAGAGAGAACTGTTTTCTGCTTAGATATTGCCACTGGTCTGCATGTTACAAATAACTCCACAAGTACTCACGTTACCTTTGATGAGAGAATGAGAAGGTTTTTTTTTTTTAATTCCAAACTAGCAACTTGATACTAAGTCACTTATTATTTTCTTTTGGTTCCTCATTTGAGCCTAACACTTCCAAAATAAAACTTCTGGTGAGCCAGAAGTAGAACCAGTGTTGAAGGGAGGTGACACAATCTACCTGCTCTACATTCCCCAGGTAAAATCAGGCAGGACCAATGATTTGGATCACCTTTTGTTTGCTGAGCAGTGGTACAGATGAGACTGATTAGCTAGAATAAGTGGGTAGGAATGAACTTTCTTAATATATATTTGTTTTGTCCTCATTTCTTTTCATTTTGTCGCAGGTGCCAATGCCTGTCAAGCATGTTACCATGATGATGTATATACTGAGGTCTTGGAAAATTAGAATTAAATATGTGTATTTTTAGTAAGTTGAGACAGCATATAAAAAAGAACCCTAAGTCAAGTGTAAATAGCTATCAAACTACTTCTGTTTATTTTTCAGTCCAATTGTCTACATGGTCTATTCCTCATGTTTTAAAATAATACTTGAGCTGAGCTGATGCCAGGCTTAATTTTATACATGATGAAGAAGTACCTCAGTTAGTGCTTGAAATCTAGGTAATGCTAATTTCTCATGTCTTGTAAGACTTTCAGCCCAGGACAGTCTGAAAGTTCTCCAGATTTTGACCAATCATGGCCTGAAGCTGTCCCAAAGCAGAACTGAACATTTCAAGAGTATTCATAATTTCAGTGTATTTTGAATTCCAAAAAATACTGTTACCAAAAAAAAAAAAAAAAAAAAAGCTGTTACAAAAGCATTATATAATTTCATTTTGAAAGATCATTTTGAAATTAAGAATAAAAGCATTCAATTTTAAAAGTATTTTAATATTTTAGAAAAGCTTAATTTTGGGTTTGGCTTTCCAAACCACTTTTTTTTTTTGGTTGGTTTGTTGGTTGGTGGGTTTTTGTTTTGGTTTGTTTTTTTCATTTAGATGAAAACAATGTTTGGTTGACAAATATTTCAGTTAAAATCTCCCTTCTAGCTCTCTTCATGAGCACACGTCAGGATTGCTTTGGAAATGTTTGTTTCAGAGGGAATACAGGTATTCCTGGGCATGGTCCTGAGTACGAATCCCTCTCCATGAGCTGCCAGCCAACACAAGGATAGCAGGTCTGCTGCCTAGGGACCTCAAAGTTAAGGTACACATTACTTGTTTCCATGGGGAATAAATAGAGCAAGAGATAGACAATGAAATAAAAAATGCTATGTTCAAAACCAATTTTAAACTACTTTTTCCATTTCAGGTACAATGGCTAGGAAGTCACTATTATTTGAAGTAATTGTGGTCAAGAATATCACAAGATACATAAAATGTCTTGGACTTGAGATGAACATAAGTATATATCTCTGTGTGTACATACACCTAATCAGAGCTATCATAACTCATTCTACCATATCTGTATGTAATACTAAATATTCTGCCACTGTTTGTGCCACAAAGGTGTTTAGATACTAGTCTGTATTTAGCATTTATGCTCACATTGAAATCTAGGAGCCTAAACAGGCTGATTTCCAACTTCTGTTCTTCTATGGTGTGTGCATTATTCCAGCTCAATTAATCTGACCTGAGTCCTGCAGCTCCAGCTGAGCTGGTCTCAGCGCTCTTGGAGATCCAGATGTATAAGAAAAAAAAAAAAAAAAAAAAAAGCCAACCTGATGGTTCATATTTGGTTAGAGAGTTGCTGGCTGGCCATACTGGTATCTCATCTATAAAGCAACAAGTTCCAGTGGACTCAAGTAACTGGAACCTGCCAAGGATTGTGTGAGCATGTCCAAGCTGCAAGTTTTGAAACCATTGGGAAGCAGTGAGTCAGCAGAGGGAGCAGAAAAGAATCTGATAAATTCTCTGTCAAGGGCTTGTTCCAGTCCTAATTAATCACATTCAATAACAATTAAATTAGAGCCATGAGTTAAAAATTACCAAGTTAGCTGTATATACTGAGATGGACACATTCAAGGCTGAGATAAAAATAGGCTGGCAGAAATGAGAGGCATTGAATAGAGCAAGGATCTCCTGGGACATTTCTGGAAATCGTTCAGGGCTATTTTCCATGTCCTAATTCTCCAAATGCTTATAGTATTGCTTTCCTTCTCTGGCCTAGGTTGTCTGTGGCATTTCTCCCTCACCTTTTTGCTACAGGGGAGGAGTGGAGACTATTGGTATGAACGTGGTCTGGTTAGTTGAAGCAGATTGAAACCTCTGAGGAACTCAGTCCCACCCTGTTAAAAGCACTCCATACACATAATAAAAAGACAGACACTGGGAAAGCTTTGGAAAGATGGATAAAAACAAATCCACAAGCAAAAGGAGCATAACTGAATATAATCTCTGACAGCCAATGGTTCCAGCATCTCAGCTGCCAAGCTTCAGTCTTCTGGACACTGCACTCATGTTTATAAGTTGGAAATATACTGTACAGTTTCTTTCTGCTGGCCTCTCCTATAGACCATTTCTGCATTTAGTTACATCCTTTGTCTTGCCTGTTAGCCTTTGCAGCTTTTTGGAATGCGTTCAGTGTTTACACTGCATCAAATACAACAGGGTTCTAACTTCACATTTTGGCTGGTGAAATAGGAGGTCAAGTGAAACTAATTATCCAGGGCTTTAGAGAATTAAAAATTCAGTGATATAAATATACTAAAGGAGATGAGAAATTCTTTTACCAAGGAGAAGACAGAAACAAAATATTAAAAATTCTCAGTTATTCTTTTTATAAGAAAATAAAAATTCAGCAAGGGAAATCATCTTCCATAAGCCAGGTTTTGTTTCAAACCAAACTTGTCTTTACCAGAACACAAATTTCACTGCTCAACCAATATCTAACTAGGACCTAGAGTAACTTTTGTATGTAGTGAATCTCCACAGATCTCTTCATCAATTAGTCAGAATATTTACCTCTAACCTCATTTTGCATTGAAAAGCATGAACAAATTTCAATGTACCACTTTGGATAAATGATTTGGAAACAGAACTAATCAGAGATGTTTTCTGATGCCTAGAAACTTCATCACTTTATTCTAGTAGCTAGAAGCACCACAGGTAAACATAAAACCACAACCTCAAAGGTATGCCTCCAAAGCATAGGTCAGGGCCCTGATGGTACTAATAGGCCTTAACTAATAGGCCTCACCTGGGCCCTCTAACAGCCCCTGCCCAACAATCCTATTTAAACTCAAGCTGGGGTCTTCAGGCCTGTTTTGAGCCTTGTTCTGTAACTTGATACACCTTTATTTTTGGCAATGAACAACACTGAGCAGGGCCCTAGTGTCCAGACTGATTTTCTGGCATAACCCTGGATGTGCCTTGTTACTGTGGGCCTGGCAGGCCATTCTTGGATCTGACCCATGCATTGTCTTCCTGGTTGACTTTGAACCTGCCTCATCACCCTGAATGTCTCAAGATGTCCTTAATTATCTAGGATCTTGGCTGCTTTCCAGGCTGGCTTTGTCTGGATGTGTGTGATGGGCTTTTGGCTCGTAAAGCCCTTATACTGCAAGTCCTTGCTGCTCCTTGACAATGCGTTTGGTGCCTTCAATGTAGAAGATCTCTTCAAAAATCCTACATTTGCTGTTTTAACTGTGGAACTGTCCCCTCTTCAAAGCAGGTAAATGCATTTAATTACAATGTTTCCTTTTTATTGTGATAAAAGACAGAAGGATTAGGCATGTACTGCTGCACCCCATACAGACCTTGCTTTGAGAAGGGATAGCTGCAGCACCATGTTCTTAGCTACTCTCTTTTTCACATGCTCATCAGCTGGCCATAGCATAGGAGATCTGGCCCCTGACAGGACTGTGCATTCACTGAAGTCAGTCTTGGCAGAGGGAGGATCAGGTCTCTGACCCCTGGAGATGTCAGCAGCATGCTAATAGGCTTAACCAAGACCCTACTGTATGCCAAGCTTATAAGCTTGTTTTGCCAAAAACTGTCTTTTTAGTGCATATGAAGCACATACTGTTGTGTGGTCTTGGTCGTACTTCATGGTGCTGCTGTAATGTAAATAATTATTAAAGTAACATCTGAGTTCCAGAAGCCTTTGTTATGCTTTTCATAAGTGTAAATACCAGAGAGGGCTGGAATTCACGAATTATCTGGAACAGACCATATTCTAAAGGTGATGTCTCTGGCAGAGAGAGTGATAGTATATAAAGGTGGATGAGGTATGTTAACAGGTGGCAGACATGGTGGCTCTTGAGGGGGGGAAAAAACTTCAATTGCTTGTGAATGCATTGAGAATTACTTAATGCACAGAGCATGTCCTGCTTGTTTAAAATGTTAGAGTTATTCATTAGTTCAGAGTGAACTTGCTTTCTTTACCACTATGAATGCTTTTAAGTGTACCTCTTATCTGTCTAGGTTAAGCTAACTAATGCTGGTGACAGGTTAAACTATTTGGTGGGTTTTGGAAATTTGTTCTTGGTGACTAGTACTGGAAGGATGAAGGGAGTTGGTGAATCTGAAACAAATCACAGACCAAAAATCATGTTAGAATGACAAAAGGAAGAAAAGTAATATTGGATGAGGCTGTCTGTAGGGACTTTATGCACATAAAATGCTTGAGGAACAGAGTAATGAACTCAGTAATATCCTTTGTGTAGGGATGCTTATAATGCTGTGGTGGTACCTGTAGACCAGCAGCATATGGACACTGTCAAGGCTCCAGCCACCCTATGCTTTGTGTGGTGGATACAGAGAATTTGAGTCACTGGCTGTGTCTGGGTCTCATGAGTACTAATCTCAGTGAGCTGTCATCCGTGATGAAAGGTTTGTAGAACATTTGGGACTGTGGGGCCATGATTTCACCTGACACCTCTTGGGCCTCATCACAGGTTATAATAACACAGCCTTTCAAGACCTGCCTGTAGCCTGCACTTGTGTTGCAAGCTGACATGTCTCTAACAGCAAGTTCTCAGAGATAAGAAATGTCCCAAGATGACTGTTTTTCTTTGCTCTTTGCATTTTTTTTTTTATCTTAGACCTAGAAACTTAATTGGTTTTAGAGAAAGTGTCTCTTGCTTCATACATCTTTCTAGTACAATTTCTCTCTAATTCTTTACCATGGCAGAGAGTCTTGTAGCTGTTTAGCATTAGTGTAGTGTATTTCTGGTGCAGCTGGAAATGGACAGCTCTGCCATTTGGGTTTTGAAATGGAAATCTGTTCCTTGACTATTTTTCCTCCTGCTGAGGAAAAGCCTCAGATCTGTTTGATTTGGAAATAGATATTTTTTTGTAACAGCACAGGTACTTGCACTCTTTGTAGTGTTAGGTGTTATGATGCAGAAGCAACATCAGCTCTTTCTTTCTGACTTTCTAATAAAATAATCTATAAAGCAATAATTTATACACAGTTCTGTCCCTGCAAATGTGTATGCCCTTGGTTACAGATGTTTTCCTATTGATGTAAATGGCAATGTTCAAATGAATAAGCATTTACAGTTTCAAATACCGTTTGTGTATATATATAGATGCAAAAGTACATGTATATACAAACTTTGCTATCAGCCTCCATCAAAATATAGGAAAGAACCTAGTCTGATAAGAGCAATTCACATGGTATGGGGAAGAGAAATGCAACTGTCTTGGTCTTAATTGCAGCCTCCCAGATTTAGGAATTGTGCTTGAGCAATGCATGCCAGAAGGATTTCTGACTCAGAAAATTACTTCTGACACTTGCAAACCAGCCCAAGCAAGCATTCCTCCAGAAAACCCACCACAAGTGGGCTTCATGTCTCATTTGAGGAAGTTATTAGTGCTTGCATTAGTTATACTGGGAAAATGTGTGTGTATGTTTAGGAACAGAACCCAGTGACTGCAGGACATGCTGGCCAAATTTATAGATCATCTTATAAGACTGGTGTTTGAGAAACTAGTTTTTGTTTCAAATTTTATTTTGTCATGTGATTTAACGGAGTTATTTCAAGGGAAAAATCCTTTGGATCAACCTACTGTTTTCAGACAAAACCAGAGCCTTTGCTGAGCAAACAATAGAGGCTGCAGTGCCAGCATCTCCCTTGCTCTGCTGCAATTGTCCATGCACTTCTTACACAGCTGGACTGGAATCTCAACCCTCATGTCTGATCTGTTTAAAATGAGCTGGTTAAAAGGGCTGGGGATCAGAGTAAAGCTGAGGATTGCAGTCCTCAAGGGAGATGGATGAATCCTGGGTTCTGCTGTGGCCAGTTGGTTTTGGTAACAGTTCATCTGCGGATCATGGCACTGTTCAGTGCAGTCCTTCAGGCAGTACTTGTGCAGACATCACAGGGGATTCCAGTCTTTGATTTGGAATCAAACAACTCGAGAGAATATTCTGTAGCGTCTGATCAAGCTGCTTTGGAAGCTGCTTCTGTTTTCTTCTTCTCCACCTAATCTTCTTTCTTGAATCTTTTTTAGTACATGAAAGCTGAAATTATACAGAATATGGGTACTTAATGCAGGCCACCTGCACACATTCAGTGCCTTCTGTACAGTCCATGAATTGTATGCCTGACAACCTCAGTGTAAAATGCAGTGCAACAACAAACTGCAGATATGAGAGGGCTATGCTGCTGCTAAGACATAGTGAAAAGCCTAAATTGCTCGTATGTGGCTCTATTCCTATAAGTTTTATTTGCATAAGTTCAGAAGAGCCTCCTGGACTTCCTTAAAGCTGCAGCTGTTCCACTGGATTAACCTCAGCCACCTCAATTTGCTCTGCTGCGTGCTACAATTCTGCCAGCACCCAGGGCTGTCTGTAGGGCACAGCGGTTTGGGTGTGTATGCTGCTCCTGACCTAGCTGCCATCCAGTAGCTGCCAATGGTGTAAAGTGCTATTAATGGGACAGGTCCAGAAGTTTAGACACATCCATACCGGCTAGGAATTTGGTTTTACGGCAGTTTTGTACAGAACTCATGCAGTGAAGCTTAAATCTGTAAATACAACAACAGAAGTAGGAGATAATCATAATCAAAGTGCCAATTAATGTTTCATAAGCACTCTCCTGGCATGACATTCTCATGGGTATGCTGTTATGCAAGCCATTTCCCCTTATTAATTGTTAATTGCTTTCAGTGTGAATGATCCCTTAACTAGCTTAACATGGCAGATTTAAGCAAGAAAATATTTCACTTGCTCAAAGAATAAGTAGAACAAAGCCAGAATAGCTCCTGGGCTTGTCTCTCTCTGCTACTTGGTCTCCTTGGGAATGTTTCATATCACTGCTTTCAGACTCGGTGGGCTGTGCAGCTTGTAAAAGGTGCTATCTGTTGCTTCTCTCTAGTGCAAGTGATTCAAGGACCATTTTTTTGTTTGTTTCAGAATACCAGCTTCTACTAGGTATAAAAGCATATTACAGTGATGGCAAAGATGTACCGTGAATGCTTAACACCATCTCTGAAGCTTTTAAACAATGACATCAGTCAAAACAAATCTGGTCACTTGGAAGGTGGTGGTGCTTCCAATCAAATCTGGACAGAGCCTTTCTT
The DNA here is from genome assembly GCF_011077185.1 of Oxyura jamaicensis. Taxonomy (NCBI): domain Eukaryota; kingdom Metazoa; phylum Chordata; class Aves; order Anseriformes; family Anatidae; genus Oxyura; species Oxyura jamaicensis. The sequence continues at coordinate 14,591,534 of NC_048901.1, read as the reverse complement.
GAGATGCTCACACACTGCACACTTTGATCCTCCAAATAAATAGCTTTAACAGCTTGGATCTCTTCAGAAGTGTTTCATTTTTGGGACTTGAACACCAATGCTTACCCAGAAAAGCGGGGCCACTGCTGGGTGAGGGAGTATAGTTGAAGGCTGATCTGTCTATAAACATATACAGAGACAGACTTAAATCTGATTGCGAATGCAACCTGGCTTTAGCACTCTAATTGTATTTGCATAAAATAGTTGAGCAAAATAAATAGAATCTATAAACAAATATATATTTATTTGGATAATCCACCTCCTTATTTGTCTACTAAACTACTTAAATGATTGAGGAAACCCAAAGTGTGTAGGGTCTTACTGAGCTGCTTGCTTGTAGCTTGTAAAGCAGGAATATACGATTAGTTATCAGTCAACCCCAGGGCTCAGAAAATAAATGAGTCTTTAAAAATATGTCCTGGTAAAAGATCTTGTAATCCTGGTTTTAACCAAGTTACATGCTGGAACTGTCACAAACCAGAGGTGAAGAGTAATCTGTGGTTCAGATTACCAGAAGAACTGGGAAAAGAGCAGCCAGTCTGAGACTAATGACCGCCAGCAGTGTCACAGTAACACATGATGGATAACCCAGGTGCTGGAGAAGACCTGGGCTCCCACTTGTTTCAGCAGCAGATGGGCTTTGAACAAAAGTGGGCTGTGGGGGAGGAAAGAGATGGCCTGGTCTGTGAGAGCAGACCCCCCGGCCCCCCCCCCCCAGCTGCCAGTATGTGGTGATGCTTTAGATGAAGGACTCTTCTGAGCTGTCTCCAAGAGAGCAGAGTGAAAATGGGGCAGCATGAAGAGTGTCCAGGGAACCATGAGCAAAATGCCTACACTGCTGCTCTAAGAAGAATGTAAAGGCATCAGGAGCAGCTCTCAGGAACTGCCCCACTCCTTGACTCAGTCAGGTGTATGTCTGCAAGAGGAGCAAGGAACTTGGCTATTGCTAATACCTCTGTTTTCCCTACTATACCCTCCTCTGATTCCCTATTTGGTTAAACTTATGTTCATTGTTCCTTTCTTGCTCTGCTTTAAATTCACAAAACAGTTAAACTTTCCCTCTTGTTTAACTAAAGGCTAAAGGGAGCAGAGCTTGGGGATTGGCCAAAAGTTTTCCAAATGATATAGTCAAGAGGTATGACATGAGTAAATATTCAACTGTTTCCCTGTTGTGTATGACTCATGGCCACGGGGCACATCTCAGCAAAGTGTAGGCAGGTATAGGGCATCCAGTCCTCTGTCCTCCAGTCTGCAGGGAGAGCTGTGCAAAAGCCCTTGACTGACTTGTTTTCTGGAAGTCTGGAGGAAGCTTCGTGTTTAAATGAGCTGCAGGTGAAGCTGCTTGGAAAGCTGTATTCAGGAAGGAAAGTGATTGGGAAAACGGAGTTTGAGCGATGCTTTTCTGTAATGGTGTGAGGAAAGCAGTGTCTTCAGCTTAGATGAAGGAGCCTTACTTCACGTAGATGTCAAAAGTAGCAAGGACCAAGGAGACAGTGTTATTTTTGCATGCAGATGCCAAGGTCAGCATGGCAGTAAACAAGCTGTCCTGTCTGTGCCTGTTTGGTGCATAAACCAATTCCCAGGCAGGCCAGTGGTGCAGCTCTGCACTCTGGGGCCATAGGTACACAAACAGATCCCTGTGATCTGTGATGTGTGTACCTGCAAGGCTATTTTGCACCCACATAAGAAGTACTGGTGTGTTAACACAAGGAATATTCACTGAACATAACTTAAGTGTGCTTTAGCCTGGCCCTACAGATTCAAGCTCTGAGGGTAGTGATCTAGAAAACATCAGGCTGTAACTACAGAGTGATTTTTTTTAAAGCAGTTTTTCATTCATAATTAAGACTGAAATAATTTGCTAATAACCATTTTAATATCATTAAAATATGGAAAAGAACTTAAATGTCATTTAAGATGTTTCAGTGAACTTTGGTTTTGAACAACTTCAAATTATAAGCATAATTTTTCACAGAATCACTCTTCTGAGCACCTGCTACAGAGGGGCTGTGAAGGCAGGAAAGAGCTGCTTGCTTACCTGTCCTGCACACCAGCACATCACTGCAGACTAATCAGAGCTGTACTTGTGACCCATCCGTGCCCTATATTGCCATTTGTTTTAGCAAGAAAATACACTACACCACTCTGACCAGAAGATGGCAATGAGAAATGAGGTTTTAAACTTTACACTTAACTATTTCTTTATCAAGCGTTATATAGTGATCGCTTCAAGCTTATCACAGTTCACGCCAAAGAATTCCAGATTCTTTTGAATAATTATGAATGAACAGCTTTACCTTCGTACAGGTGAGCTATCAGGGCAGCATCTGAGGAATAAGAGGTGATTTAAGATCGCTTTTCCTATAACTGCTTTTTCACAGTTGGTTTCCATGGACTGCATGGTGGTTGAAACCCCCAGAAATGCTCAGTGGTTGGGCTTGAATGAGTTCAGCAAGACCTGGCAGCTTCACCCCGGTACTGAGCTACCCCCTTAGGGTCTCAGCTGACTGGTTTCCCAGGTGTCTACTGTGAGTTTAATTGTGCAGAGGGGAGCTTTTAGAAATACTTGATTTCTCAAGAGTTTCTCACACTCAGTAGGAACATAGCAGTTTTAGTACAACATTCTTGTATGAGTTTCCTTGACACAATTGAAGACAAAGCTGTGTGGTCGCCCTTGAGGAGCTGGATGCGTGGGAGACCTGTTGCTCACCTGTCACGGGGACGTGAGGGTGGTGCTCTTCTGAGCCTGGGGTGGCAACTCTGTTGTTAGATGTGACCCCCAGAACACTTGGAGCTGCATTGCTTTGGCTTTTATTCTCACTTCTGGAAAGCTCTTGTTTCTTGGCATGGGATGGGAGATTTCTGAAGGCCTTCAAAAACCATTTCCCACTAAACTCTTGCTATTGTTATTATGCTGGCTCCTAATGTATGTCAGGAGTAGCATGGTGGAGTTGCAGGGGTGGCTTAAAATTGAATCATTTTTTTCTGGCCTGAGTGAAAGACCAATTCTTTCAAAAACGTCTCTGTCAAACAGGAAACAAATTGCTCAGTCTTCACAAGGTCACCTTTGCCAGTCCCTAGGAAATGAGATCTGTTTCCAGCAGGAAAACAGATCACCTGAACAGGCAATGAAGGAGAAGCAATGTCACCCAGGGGAGAGGCTTGGGAGCTAGTGTCAGGGCCAGGCTGAGAGCTCGCCTTATCACCTAACTCATGCTCTTTCCACAAGGTGTCTCCTGAGATCAGGAGCTCCTACTTCACTGTTCCACAGTTCTGCTGGGGCTAACTAGCTCCTAGACCTGCTTGGGAGAGGACGTTGTTTGAGGCTCTCACTGTAGAGTTCAGTAGATGAGTCTGTGGTGCGTATTGAGCATAGTGATGGTAATTTGGGTGCCAGTGATTTACTCTAGCTTCCTTGTTTGTATTCATTTCAGCTGTTATAGTGAAGAAACTCCAGTGTCCTCTGCTGTTTAATTCAACCAGACCAAGTGTCAACAAGGAAGCAGCTAATCAAAGGCTGCTACCGTAAATGATCAGATCCAAGATAACACAACTAATGCACATGTGTCCACAAGTGCCCCTTGCCCCCTCTGTTTGTTGTTCCTTGGCTTTGCACTAACCTGGCACTGTTGTTCACCTTCTCTGCGGGCAAGTCACAACTCTGATTTCATGGAACCATACACAGAAGTATCTGAGCACGTGGTTTTCTCTACCTGCTCTTGTCATTTGCCAGAGCTATGTGTTTTTAGCAATAAGTGTAGGGCCTCCATTCTGACATTAGCACGTGTCCTCCTAGACTGAGACTGGGCTTCTAAAAAGTTACATCTGCAGAAGCGAGTGTCTGGGGATTTGGCTGTGCAAGACGTGCAGAAGCACCACAGGTGGATGCTATCCAAGTTTTTGGCAGAAGGGAGGTGACAAGCAATCAAAACCTTTTTACGCTGTGGCATGTGGTAAATCAAGGCTCTGATATTTTAAGCAGTGGGTTGTGCAACACATGAAGGAAGAATAGGCCAGCCATGCTGGTTATTCATCATTTCCATCAGTTTAGGCAGTCTCAGGTATTCAAGTTGTTCTTTCCCTCCTCTTATTTCTCAGTAAGCATTACTTTATTTTGTAGAGAGCACAGAAATAAGAATAGGGAATGAACATAATGATGACAAATGGCTGCTTTGGCCTTCTCTGGGAGGACTGTGATAACCTAGGTCTGGTCTTTGTGTGTTCCCTCTGCCTCGCAGTATGGGTTCACTGAGGTGGCTCTGGACTGGCAGACCTCCAAATTGGCGTGTGTCTGACATTGTTCAGTGGGAACACTCTGTGCAGACCCAGGCACGCTCCTCTCTTTAGCATCAGAGGAAAGAAAACAAAAGACCTTGGTCCCAAGTTTGCTGGCTTTATCAGCTTTATCAGCACGTATTCTGGTTGCCTCCTCTATATTCAAAAAGCTGTTGCAACCCCAAGACCAGATCATCAGTAGTGTCTGGTAAATCCTTCTTCATTTACTAGTGAGAGATAGCTGGCTGGCTTGGAGCTGATGAGAAATGCTTCTCTGCACACTGGTTATAAGCAGAGAGGAACAGCTGAACATCTATACATCATAGTCACTGTCACCCTGACTACCTGGTAGTGCAGCTGAAATGCGGCTCTGGTGCAAAACTGATTCAGCCAAGGCTGCTGTACGCAGCTGGATCTCCCATGTGAGAGCACTTGCAATTGATGGCTCTGCTTTCCATGCCCCATATTTTCCTTTAAAGCTGAGAAAAGCTTTCTGTAAAAAAATCAGCAAAATTGTTTTCCATCAGAAAATGCATTTCCATAAAAATCAAAATGCTTTAAGAAATACTATTGATTTTTTGATATTTCCACTCTAGGTAGAAAATGCATCCAAAATATGTTTCACTTCAAAGTCTGTCTTAACTTTTTAATTTTCCTTGTACAACGTTTTTTCCAAATGAAAGTAAAAGGCTGTGTCAAACACTATAAAAATGGAATCAACAGGTTTCAGCTTAGCTTTAGGGGCCATCAGTCAAACCACGGGTGTAAAGATTGCTATCAAACTTCTCAGGTTGATATAAGGGATGGATTACAGGGGAACTGCACAGCAATCTCAAAGCTGATTTTTAATCAGCCTTCAAGTTAGGATGTAAAACTGCTTTTAGTTAGCCTGAACACAACTCTCCACTTCTGAGTCAAGAGATGGATTTGGTCTCCCAGCTCTTGCTCTAGCTATAGTGTGAGGATGGAGATGAGTAAAGGGAGCACTGTTTGAATAGTTACCTGCTAATGCTAACACCAGCTTGATTCTATTAGTAAGTGCAATGAATGAAAGGTGGTGTGAGAAATGCAGGTTGTGATCTGCATCTCTTACTCTAATCCTGGTTAGAAAAACTTGCCGCTGCTGTAGCAGCGATCTGAGCACCTTCTCCTTGAGTCTGCAGTTCTGGGAAGGATGGGTGCTTGTGACCAAAGTGGTGCTTGAGGCTGCACAGTTGGGCCCCAGCACTGAGCTGTTTCTCTCTGCAGGCTTTCACTTGAAATTTCTCCTCTGAAATGCAAAAGCAGAAGTTTGTCAGACTTTGCCCGCTTCACAGAAGAAAAAGAAGGGCATAGCATCCTCAGGGGACTTCTGCTTTAGAGTAAAGCCCCAGTACTTTGGTCTGGGCCAAACAGCATCCTGCACTGCTGTAAAAGTGAAGGCTTTATACAAACTTTACACAGGGATGGTAACTGCCCAGCAGAGTGAGCTCCTGGGACTCTGGTGAACCTGGAGGTGTGTGTGTGGGGAGTCTGCATCCCTGCTTACCTACTGGCATGTTAGAAACAGTGCCAGAGGAAAGGCTTCCAATTGCACAGGCTTTTTCCAGCGTTGCTGCCATCGGTTGGGTGACCAACTGGGGAGCATTAAGTGCAGTCTGAGCCGTTGGTGTCTCTGATCTGTGTTAATGTGGGATAACAAGAGACAAAAAATTATTCTACTCATATTAAACATTAAACATGAAAGAATCACATTAAAATGCCATAGGAGAAAGGAATTAAGTCTTTTTGATCTGTGGGTACTTCTTTTAGAAGACTTGACCCTGGCATGTGTCTGACTTGGTGCACCCAGTTATATTTTAAACATTAGGAGTTGAATTGTCCTTTTGAAATTGAGTGACTACGTAGCCAGGGTTAATACAGAAACCACCAGAAATGGCTGTCCTTTGAAATGCCCAGAGGAAGAGTTAGAGTGGGTCAGTAGGATTTTTGGCTTCTGTTTCCAGATGCATTTGAACAGAAGGAAGAGTAAGGGGTTACAATGGAGATCTGTAATCTTATACTACAGGGAAAAGGGAAGTGATGGATCATACTGCAAGTAGTGATGGCTAGTCCAGGGTGGGTGAAAGCTGAATGACTCTACATGCAGGTAAATGGTATGTGAACAGATTGCTGACTGAGCAAGTGTGGTCTTAGAATCACTGAAATGTTAACAACCTGAGGTAGAAAGGGATGTATAAAGGCTTTCTTACTCAAACAGGGGTAACTTCAAAGCTGAATCAGGTTGCTCAGGGCCTTGTCCAGCCAACTTTCCACCTGCAAGGTGTACCACCTCCTGGGGCCTTGCTGTGTTTCCTGGGGAAAGTGTTTTTCTGCTAGTATCATGAGGAATTTTATCTGGAAGTACATGTATCCTTGTTTGTCTGTGCTTAACACAGATGTTGAAGAGATGAAGGCCAACATAATACTACTAAAGGTTGCCTAAAAGGGACTGGAAGCCACCAATGGGAGAGGAAAGAAGACAGTGAATGCTGTTACTTAGGTAATAGGCTTTAGGTTCACAGCAAATGAAAACTGAAGAGGAGAGGATGTTGCTCACCTGTAGCTGGATCTGAAAGAGCCCAGGAACATGAAAGTCAAAATAATCAGCAAATGCTCACCATTTATTGTCCTTTCCTCCATGCCACTGAGCATTGTTTGGCTTTCCTGTCTCTTGATATCCCATTGCCTTAGTCAGAGAGCAAGTCTTGAGCAAGCCATGCAATTTCCTTCTACACTTCAGGGCCTGCCAGGGAAGGCAAGGGGCTTCCAGCTGCCTTGGACAAGCAGGGGTTGCCGATCCTACGGGCTAGTGGCCAGTACATTTGCTTTGTTCATTGTAGCCTTCGTTGGGATGTGAAGAGTGCCAGCCACGGATTTCATTAATTCCACCATCAGTAGGTCTGAATTCATTGCCACTAATACAATGCCTTTTTCTATACACTGTGCCAGGGGTATTTTTTTGACACCATGTGTGACCTCCTGTTATTTCTCAACAAATGTTGGCAGGCGCAACACAGCCGGCAGAGCAAAACAGCACAGTGTGTCACAAACTGCTGAGTGCATCCATGCTGAAATGAACAGCCAATTCCAAAGTGGGCTGAAAATGAAATCAGGGAGAAAAGAATACATACTAATATTGCTCCCTGCTCCTCCAGCTTTGCTTCCTTTTGCACATTACCTCCATTGAACTGGACTCAGGCAACAACTAGAACAAGATTGTATTTTTTTTTCTAGCCTTCCAAAAATTCTCCATACTATAACTGCTGTTTCAAAGCTAATCCAAAGCAATTTACCAATCAGTTCCTTCCTCTGAGCTGATGTTCATCCTGCTTTTTGCCTTCTATAGAAAGGTTTGACCTGGTCAAATCACTTACTACAAATAACTCCTGTGGTAAATGGTGGTCTTCATCACTGTAAACTCACTTTTCCCTCCCTCCTTTTTCTCTGGGGTGTAGTTTCTCCCCTCCATGTTGCTGTGTACTTGCTGCTGTAGAAGAGGAGAGCAGGGAGAAGTGCTGCAGGCAGCCTCAGCAAGTCCAGTGACAGAAATAGTTGTGAAAGCTTTAACAGTGCTGATGCAGGACAGGGCTGTGTAATGTTGCAGAGCATGTATGTAGAGGATAGTGGGTTATTAATATCACCTGTGGTGTTCCCACCACACCAACTTGGTTTCAGTGCATGCCTCTCCCCTCTGCTCAAGCCACCGAGGGGCTCAGTCACTGTTGCCAGCCCAGGGCTCTGCCTCTCACACTCAGCCCTTGGGGAACTCAGCTCAGGTTGGTTAACGGTGTTCAGCTCTGTCCCTCAGGGTGACTAATACATGCTGCTTTTGGGCTCATATCTCCTCATGGGGTTTTATTTAGCAGCTGTCAGTTATGGTGCAATTAATTGGACCTGTCTTAGGATGACTGTGGTAGGAGACAAATGCTCACAGAGCAGATTCATGCTGGGGCACCCTCTGCACTCTGTCAGCCCTGCACATTCTGTGGGCTCAGTACGGGGTGCTGGACTTGAGTCTGGAGACATGTTCCCCTGCCAACATGCCTTTCAGGAAAGCAAAGCAAAAAGAAATAGCTTCAATACAACCATCCTGCAAGCCTGGGTCTGCGGAGAATTGTCATTTTTTTGGCATCAAGGAAAGCATTTTAAAGTTGATGAGAAAAGGCAATAGGCTGATTTACTTGGATGCTTCAGTGTTTCTTTGACTTTAGCCAGGGGAGGCCACAAGGGGGGTAGAGAAAACCAAAATAGAATGCTGCACAAGGCTTGTTTGTATGCACTGGGGCTTGCAGACACTTGCTAAACTTGTACCTGCACATGGGCTAAGTGGAAAAGGAGGGCAGGCAAGAGTAAAAAGCAATCAGCCCTTGCAGAAGCAGATTAACTTTCAGTGTCAGCAGCCACGAGTGATGCCATGTGGCCTGGAAAAGTTCTTGAACAAAGTGTGTATGTCTGGGGGGGTGTCTTATACCTGCATGTTTGTATGTCCTCTCTGCAATCAGGCTCCCTTGCAGAGAAGTTTGGCTGTTGCAGCTTCTCTGACTGCATCCTTCCCTTGGGATTGGGCCTGTAGAGCTGGGGCCCACCACATGGCACTGGCAAGACAAAATGCCCTGCAAAAAGTACTCCTAGAAAAAGCCATGTCCTTGGAGATTTTGACTTCAGAATTCCAGTGCATTTAGGGATGGAGATGCAAGAAAACTCATGCTCCCATTGCAATAGGGAGCACGGTGTTGTATCTCTGGAGTAGCAGCACTTGATGGCTCTTTCTGCAACAGCTGCTGGACCTGTTACAGCACAGAAACCTGGGTGGAGAGGGTGACTGGTCTTGTGCTGTTATGCTGCTGTCTCTTAGATACTTTTTCTGTTACTGTAGAAAACAAATGAGACCAGAACTCACTGGCTGCTCTTTCCCTTTGCTGTCTTTTTTTTTTTTTTTTAATAGTTTCCAGGGGCTCAAACTCAATTGCACCTGCTCTCACAGGCCTTTTGTGGGTTTTGGTCATATCCTTTGGAAACCTAGTCCAAAAGTTGGATACTGGCAGTTTTTCCTTTTCTGGTTGACCTAGCAAAAAATTCTGGAAGTGGTCTTGGCTTCTGGAGTTGTGGTGTATGCTGCTTGTCTTCCCCCCATGAAGTCTGAATTAGATTAGGACTTGCTTTACAGGAAATCTTAGATAATGCCTGCCTGTGTTCACAGCTCAGCTCCTTGGGTGTAGCCCAGAAGTCTGAATAGACTGTGATTTACTGCCACCAGTGGAATGAAACAAAATCACTTTCTCTGATTTATATCCCCTATTGTAGTTAAATATTTACACAGTATCAAGATCTTAGTAATTGAATGGCTAACAGATAGGCAACAAGTGTTTATACACCTCTGAAATGGCCACAGGGCCATTGAAGTAATGATATTTCAAACTGATAAAAGGTCTTTCAGTAAGGAGAAACTTAAAGCTCTTTCAGCTCCATTTGTTCTCAGGGATAGTACTAACTCATGCAGATTTCAGTGGGCAGTGCAATTTTTAGACTGCAAAAGATGAACAACTTCTTTCAGAAAAATAGTACTGCTGAAATGAAACAATTGGAGAGGCACGCAGCAGCTTTCACACAGTGGTATTGTTGAATGCTTCAGGTAAGAAGGCAAGAATAAACACCAGATTAATATCAGTCTTTGAAGGAAACTGAAGCTGGCAAATTTAAACAATACCTTCCAGTATTAAATCAGGACTTCTCCATTCACTTGCAGAAAGGTATCATTAAATATTTCATGACCCATGGGTAATCAAAATTAGCCCTGTTTCCTGAAGCAAGAAGGGATCACTTAATTCTTACTTGTTCTGTTTAATTCTAGGTTCAGGTGAGGAAGATGGAATTCAAAGCAGGTACAGCAGTTGTAAATGAGTTCTAATACTGCTGAGCTAAATTTTAACTTGTTCTACAGTAATCTTATGAGCTTTTAAGTAAAGCTGATCTGGGGTTACGCTATTGTCAGGTTAGGATTTTGTCTGGGGCTGGCCAGTGGTGTCTATTTCCCAGAGAAATGAGTTATTTGTGCCTTCAAACTGTGTGGTTGTATAATGAAAGAGATGTCAGCACTTCTTAAAACTATAAGCTGCATGGAACCTCTTTATTTACATAAATTTTTCCTTTTTCACTATTGTTTGAAGTTGCCAGATAATTTTGCACTGCTGGGATTCAAATGGGCCTGGAGGAGCATAGAATAGAAGATCACTAGCAAGCCAGTTCTTGCTTTGTGTCTTTTGATTGCTGCAAATCATCACAGCAGTGGTCTGTCATGTAATTCCAGGGTGGATGATGGAAAGTGCAGCGGCATACTATATATTTCAGGTCCCGCTTATGATGGTTTAACTTCAGATGAAATTTTAGAAAAGAGGTAGGCTATCTGGGATCCTAACTGGTGGAAATAAGAACAGAATTCACTTGAGAGTATTTAAAGACTGAATACCATTCCACAGATAACAGACCCTATATTGCTGTCTGGATAGTCTACCTAACCCTATATCAACAAGAAAAGTAATGAAGATTTTAACTCTTAACAAGTTTTAGTGTCCAGGTATTAAACTTAGCATATGCGAAATAAAGTATGTAATGTTTGAGATTAAAGGGGCCTTGCGCGGGGCCTTGCGCGGGGCCTTGCGCGGGGCCTTGCG
>NC_048901.1:14436541-14580518 GCF_011077185.1 Oxyura jamaicensis | reverse complement strand
CCTTGCGCGGGGCCTTGCGCGGGGCCTTGCGCGGGGCCTTGCGCGGGCTCCGCCGCGCCGCCATTTCAGCACCATGGCCAGAGCCGGCGGCCCCGGCCGGGCCCCGGGAGCGCCTCGCTGCTGCGGCGGCCTTCGGAGTGCCGGCTGCGGCCTGGCCTGCCCGGCCTCCCCGGGCTGGTGGGGCTCCTGGCCTGCCCTGCTCCTCATCCAGGAGCACGTTCAGCAGCCTGGAAATGTCGAAAAGCGCCCGCGGTCCAGTTTTTTTTTGACCCTTTCTTCTGCGATCATTAACAGGGAACACGGTGGTGGTGACACTGTTGGAAGATGTTAGCCGTGCATACATTGCGTTTATAAACGAAGAGTGTGTTTTTTGGCTAATAGGCTTCTGAAGAGGTACCTGGGAGTTTCAGCTAACCACACTAGTGTTGCAGCTGCTACTTGAGTGGGGATTCTGACTAAATCGCAAAATATGCAGACCTCCCAGATGTTCGTGCCCCTGATGATTTTTATACTTTGCTGCTCGCACTCCCCTATTATGCTGATTTCCTTGGGCTGTGGTGCATGTAAATATTTTGCCTTGAAATAACTCAGTGATGCACAACTAATGAACCAGAGGAATGACTGGAAAGATGGCATTTTAGGTGAATCACAACTCATTCTACAAATTATTTATAGACTGCGCTCTCTGTGACAGGGTGTCACCCACCTGGCAACAAGCCAGGATGTTTGTGAATCATCTGCTAGTTAACAGTGGCTTCTAGAGGACAGAAGAGTTTAAAGCAGAAGATTTTTTTTTTTAATCTCAGGAGCAATAAAAAAAATATCTCGCTTTCCAATGAAAAATCAATCTCGCTGGTCCTAGCTGGTGTCTTGTCACTCCTAAACCTTCTCCCAGGCAGATAGGCAAGTTAATAAATAACAGTTTTACTTTTGGTGTTGAGTATAGCTGACTAAACAGAGGCTTGCATTCTTTACTCATGCTTTTCTCTCATCTTTGGTCTCTCTATATGGCACCTCGGTACCGCTTTACAGTTTGTCAATTCAGAGTCAAAATAAGGAGTATGCAGAATACTATCATGATGCTCAGCTGACTAAGAAAGAAGGTGCAGGTCTATTGAGTTTGCTGCAAAAATAACAAACAAAAAGCACAGTACTTCTCTCGGTCCTAGTCATTCTGTAGTGTGGAATCTATTAGTGAAAACAATAACGGATCACTGAAAGGCATTGTGCAAGTCCTGACTGAAGTGGCATACCTGTGGCTATTGCATCTTTAGTTCTGTTATAACATGCTCACAAGCTGCACCTGCTTGTGTCAACACCCATGTTTGCAGGAAATAAAGATCTCCCTCAGTCCTCTGAAGAGGCATGTAGGTGCTAGGTGTTATGCTGTGCAGTGTGAACAATGGTTGTTTAATAGATGCTTAAGTATGGTTGTGGGCAGATTTGCATCAATTAGATGTTATTTCAAGTTTTATTAGACATAACTTAAACTTAATTACACAGGTAAAATTGATGTTTATGTATAATCATAGACTCTCAATCACAAAAATCAAACATGAAGTGTTAAATTAACTTCTGTTTCTAATAGCATACATTCTAGAAACATGGGTTGTTTTTAAAGTGTGCGGCTGCATGTGTTCCATTCACAAAGAAAAAACTTCAAATAAAAAATAAAACAGATATTAATACAAAATGGGTATTTACAGACAATGAAATTCCCACTGCCCAAAGAACTTCCCAGTGCCCCTGGGCCATTCAAGTCATGCCTCCCTGTGCCAGAGGTACATATCTGGAGCTGCTCCTGGGCAAGAGGGAACATCACACAGTTTGCAGCAGCAGTATTATGTTTTCTTGTAAATTGCTGTGAATTGGTCCGGTGGTGGAACTAGTAGAAGTCAAAGCACAGAAATGAAGTAGCATACCAGAGGCCATATCAGAATCCAGAGCTTCTTGCTTTTTATAGAGAAACAGAAATTCAGAAGAGCCTCAGTCCTCACATTGGCTTGTTTATTGTGCACTGGTGCTCAAATAGTCTTGTTTGCATTGTTCTTAGTGATAGCTAAGGAAATACTTGTTCAAATGATGGTGTTGGTGGAAAAAAATCACCTTTAGTTATTTGGTGAATTTCCTTTCCAGTGTGCTCATTGTGCTATGGCATTCAGCAGCATTGTTCACATGGAGCAGACAGCAGATATATTTTCTCACAGTTTTTTAAACTAGAAATGTAATTTTTTGTTTGCAAGTCAGGATCAGCACTATGGGACTTAACACAAATCCCTGCCACAGGACTCCATATTTTTGTGCTGAGCAAAACTCAGGAGCCCGCAGCAAGAGGAAGATACGTTTAGGTGAAGTATTCATTGAACTATTCAGTTACATCTATAATTTATTTGCTATGAGACAAGGGGGCCAGTCATCCTCTTACAAAATGCTGCAAAGATTTGAGCACTGTTTCAGTTCTGCTGAAACCCTACTTGGAATTGTACCAAAGATCTGACTGCTTTGTGCTGTTCTCTGCAAAGAAATTTTCAAATGAATTGATCTAAAGATGTGGAAAGCAAATGTCAAATGGGGAAAGATTTTCTCTCCTTAGAGAAAACAAAATACAATTTATTATTTGATCTGTCAGCAAATATTGTATTTGTTACTGCTGCTGACTCCGTATCATTGAAAAACATAAGCAATATTATTCAGCACCATTAGAATTCAGAGATCTTTCTCTACTTAAGTTTTACAGCTTCTTTGAAAGATGTGCTATCTACAACTGTGCTGCATATAATGTTCTGGCCACACGGTCTATTTGTCTGCATGTTGTTCATCCCATATGACCACAAATACCAGGGCTTCCCATCACTTAAAGGCAGATTTTTTCTGCACTATTATATGCACCAATAAAAACTCCAGTGAATACAGTTATTTTCTTCAGTGCCACATTATATAGTAGATCTAAAGTCTATTGGTAGAAAAATGCCTTGAAAAAAAATAATAAACTGTTTGTAGGACAGTTTTTTAATATACTTTCACTGAAAAGCAGAAAAGTGCTATAGATCAGTGGTCTTGTCTGACCAGCCTTTATCAGCTGGCCACGCTTTCACAGACTACAACAAAACTCCAGAAAAAAAATAATCTTGTATTTATTTCATGTGCATTGTTTTTTAATCCAGTGCAATAGTGCCTATAATCAGTGCTTTCAAATAGCCTATTCTGGAAGTCTGCTCTATGACTTTAGAGTAACTACACAGAAATACAGTCATTTATTTAAAAGGATTCTGGGAAATCACTACTGCTCCCCATGGAGAAATCCAAATAATGCAATTCTAAGGCACAAGAGGCTGTCTGGGAGACACTTTTATCCTTTAAAAAATAAAATACCTAGCTTTCTATAGAAAAATAAGCCCATTGGAAGGAAATCCTCACATATGATTATTTTTACTTATGAAAGTACTTCTTCAATGTCACTGGGGCCATTCTGAAAGCCAGAATAACCAAATCATTCCCTTCACTTCCAATATTTAGGCATTAAATTACTATAAAGCAGAAAACAAATGTAAGACAAACATCACCAGTGAGCTTACTTCAGGTCAGTTGACTTCATGTCATTAGTAGTGTTACCAACAGCCCTGGGCAGTGCTGGAGCACCTCCTCACCAGGCATTTTAAAGCATTCTCAAGGCAGTCACGGTCTTAGCTTCAGGTCACCACTGCCTGACAGATGCGGAGAGGCAAGAGATGGTGTTGAAGGTCGTTCCCAAACACTCCCTAATCACTAAGTGATACTGCCTCCCCAAACCAGGAGAAACTTAAGTGTTTCCCATAGGAAGCAGGAAGGGTATGGGGGGAGGAGGAAGCAGCCCTGATTCTGGGCTGATGTTGACTGCAGGTAAATATCTGCATGATCTCAAAGATCAAGACAAAAAGGTCAAGAAGTTGTTCCCTAGAAACATCTCCACTTTCACAAGTGCAAAACAGCCCAATGGAACCAACAGAAACCACTTCTGAAGGCAGGAGTGGCTTCCTTCTATAAAAACATCCATTATCAGGCCAGTGGACAGGGATGAAAACTGATCAGAAGACTAGTGGGATCCTGCAGCTGAAGGGAATGCAAGCTTTGCAGAGGAAAGAAGTGCTCTGAGTGTACTTCAGCCACAGCTGAGAAAATGCCTGCCACTAATATGTCAAGTCAGGGCCTTGGCTGGAGATGGCAGTGTCATTACTGCACAGCATCTTCAAACCTAGTTCCTGTTCTGTAGCTAAAGTTGGTGAGATACAGGGCTCTGTTTTAACTCCCAACAGATAAAATACCTTTAAAACATAATGCAGAAAACACATCAGTCTTTTAATCACAGCAGAAGAAAATCTCTTAAATTTGCTGAATCACTTGTAATTAAATAGCCTTTAGGCGACAGAAGCAAGTCCTGTTTTTTGAATCATTATATTAAAAAAAAAAGACAGCACCAAGTGACTGCAGGTAGGACAACCTAGTGTAACACGTTAACAAATAGAGTGCTTGCCTTAATCCAAGGCAATCTACATAGCTGAGAGAGACCCAAATCACTGCTGACCCTCAGCCTATGCCACCTTTGTCATCTGTGGATGTTGGAGTGAGGTGTTATTTCCAAACTGTATTCCCTAAATCCCTTCCAGTTTGATGCATGTGGGAATGACCATCAATGCTGAAAGTAGTTCAGTCTAGAAGACACCAGTTAAGAAGGAATAGTTGATGACAGAGAAACCACGATGTAAGAAAAAGTAGGTATCTCAACACAGGCACAAGGGAATTAGGTCCAATCTAAAGACCTGTCCTGGGGCAGATACCTGTCTCAGTGCAATCTGGAGCCACACCAGTGAAAACCTGGAAGGGAATGACGAATAGGTGGGTAGCAGGGTAGCATATAACAGGCTTGTTTCTGATGCCTGAACTTGTCTTGAGCACAGGGTGAAGTATATGTCTCTTACATCCCCTCTAGCTGACCCTTGATGCAGGTGCCTTATTCAGCCTGCTTGGGCACCCAGGTGAATCTCCATCCTCCATTATCTTCTCTGCGCACAAAAGCTTGTCCTTGGTGGAAGGTGTGTGTTCTCACATTGCAGTGAGGACTTAGAGATGTTGTGAAGGCTACTTCTGTCCTGTTAGGTGACAAGTCATTAGTCAAATATGGCAACCCATAGGCTGGGAGGGAGGAAACACTTGGCACTGGTGAAGAGACACAGGGTGTTGAAGGAAACTGGGGAAGGAAGGTAGAGTCCGTGCTGCATGGATGGACACTGCTGTCAGGTGGAGGCATGTGGCTGTAGCTATATGCTGCTGTTCCTCCTTCGCTGTGGCCATAGTCTATTGCTTCATCAGGGCTCAGGCAGTATGAATCTTTTCCAAGGTCTGAGGACAGGGCACTGTAGTTAGCTGAAGATTCATCGATGGTGTCAACATCTTTCAGTCCTAAGGTCTGCAAGACCCAGCTGTCCACAGCAGGACTGGCTTGCTCTTCACAGGCAGTGAATTCATTAAAGAGGTTCCTTCTGGCTTTGGAAGCGTGAGGAGTTTCTTGAGGAGTAAAGCAGTAGTCCTCTTTTAATCTCCTTTTGGTGTTTTTGAAAATAGCAGAGTTTTTTTGGCCATGGCAGGATAGCACTTTCTATTTTAAAAAGAAAAAAAAAAAAAAAAGGAAGATTAAAGATCAATTATTTAGTTACCAGCAAGTAACATTTCTGATACCAGATTTTAGATGGGCAAAGCAGTTACTACTGTCCTTATAAAAATATTTTTATTTCCACTCTGTGCTCTTTTTGGACTCCTTAAGCATATGGAATATGACTAATTATTTTGTCCTTACAGCCTCTGAAACAACCGAGTCCCTGAAAGAGAAGAATTTGACAATGTCAATAAGGCCTGTGTTTTGATTGCATTCTCACTCAGTAAGGCGTGAAATGAGAGCTCCCGTCTGGCTGTGCTGCACTTCTCCGTGCTGGTGCTGCCAGCAGCATTTGGCAGGTGAGTGGGGTATTGGGGGGGAATGTGGCAGCCTGACAAAGAGGGAGGATGCTGAGGTAAGTCATGCTGGGGCAGGTGCAATCGCGGCCAGGGAGCACTTGGAGCTGCAGCCTCCACGACTCTGAGCTCTTTCATCCACCTCGGCTGCCAGGAAGAAGTCCCTTCTGGCCCCCGGGGATGGTCAAAGAAAGGCAGGAATAAAAAGGAAGGTCCCTACCATGTCATGAACTCGCTGCTTGGCCACCTCCCATGACAGTGTCACACTGGACTCTCCTCCATATAGCATCGAGGGGTGGCCACGTCTCCTTGCTAGGCCCAATGAAGGAGACCTCTTCTACTACCAGGAGCCAGGTCTTGGCATGGCGGAGGGATGGATGTGCCACATTGTCAGCTGGGAATAGGATGTAAAAGGAAAGGCCCCTATTTTTTTGTAAGCCTTTTTACCTCATGCCCAATCCAAAGAGCTGAACAAATAATCACTTGTTTTCATGGGGAAGCCTAGAATAGTTTTTTTTTTTTAAAAAAAGTCTTCAAGTTGACAAGAAATGTATTTTTATTTTCTTTTGGGAGAGAATTAAAATGTCAAAAAATAAGTAAATGTTAATATTTTTTAACATGCTAGTTATAATACAAATATACATAATACTAATTAATAAATTGGAAAAAAATGAGAAGATCAATGTTCTAATGTAAGTGAATGGAATGTACCATAGGAAGGTAACAAAAATTAAACAAAAAAAATCACCCAAAGCATAAAAAAAAAAAAAAAAAGGAAAAATTAATCCTTATCCAAAGG
Source organism: Oxyura jamaicensis (assembly GCF_011077185.1). Lineage (NCBI taxonomy): Eukaryota > Metazoa > Chordata > Aves > Anseriformes > Anatidae > Oxyura > Oxyura jamaicensis. The sequence goes on along the minus strand of NC_048901.1, from coordinate 14,573,734 downwards.
AGTAACTGACAAAACAAACAACTTCAATAAATATTTTAATATGATAAAATCTGAACTTGTCACTGGAAAAAAAAAGTTTTAGACCAAATAATTTTACCTTGTTCTACTTATAACCTAAATTTAATCATGCTATGGGCTACAATGTCTCCACAGTCAGAACCTGAGAGGATGTTACGTTTAAAAAACAAATCTCAGCTGCAGGTTGTCTGCACTCTTACCTTCCACATATTTTAATGGCATGTATCTATTCAATGTGTTTCTTCTGCATACATCTATACAACAGGTTTGAGTACAATACCTTGGCTTTTTCTTCTAAACATTTAATCAGGGCAGAATTCAGGTATTGTCGGAGGTTGTTATTTTCTTCATGTAACCTAGCAAGTTCCTCTTCCTTCTGTAGCAAAGTATCTTGAAGCTGTGGAATAGAGATACTGATGAATAGGTGTTGACTCTGTAACTTAATAGCAATTGCCCTATGGTACAGGCTGCTTGGATTTGATGAACTGGGTGTTTGCTTTGTGAACGCAACCCATCCCCTCAAGCCTCTTGCTTCTGTATATCTAAGTGGCAAGATTGTTCAGTTTTCATTTTAGAGTTTTATTCTTTAGTAAGTGTTTGCAAAGATCACTCTGGAGAGAAAACAAAACAAACAACAACAAAAAAACACCTAACCACCTGTAACTGTGGGATAATAGAAAAGAATTACAGGTATGAACAGCCAGAAACTGTCATGGGCATGACAGTAGCTACCAGATCTCCTCCTGAGTGGCAGTAAGCATCCTTTTACGTCCCTCTCATTCTGACTTATAGTTGGGTGATGGAGAAAAGGAGAAAGGAGCTGGAGGTTGTTAATTTATGGGGATAGGATGCGGAAGGAAGATGCAATTGTCATTGGCAGGATCTCCTGCACCCAGCATCTCAGGCTGAAAAACACTGATTTAAAGGATTAAGGTAGAGCCAGAGAATGAAGTACACTGATGTCAGGAACTAGGATTTGATTCCAGGGACCTTAAAATTAGTAAATGAGCTTCCATTGACTTTAATGTGTCAAAATATCACTCCACGTGTTTCATCAGAATGATCTCTCTGGAATTCCTTCATCTAGGACTGTTCAGAATTTGTCCTGTTGCTTGATGCAATTTACAAAAAGGAAAGAGAAAATTACAAGGCAATGCTTGTTGGTCAAAATGGTTGATCCTCCATATATATGAGCAGGTAATTCTGGTGGAATCGTTTCTCATGAAGGTAATCCTGATGGATTAGGACAGACATAGTGTAATTTCAGTTAACAGCATGAGGCTCTGCAACATTAGAGCCTGAAGTCCCTGGACTTCCCCCGTGCAATGTGCTGTAAGGCGGGGAGATAAGCAGGGAACCCCCCAACAGCTGTTCCATCTTCGTGGGACAACATAGGGGAGACAAATAATTCAAGCAAGGACCAGAGAATCCCCAGAAGGGGGTCAGACCCCCTCCCCACCCCAGAACCAGCCCCAGAAGATGCGCAGCGAAGTGCGGGGTGCCGAGGGGGGACACCCTTACCTGCCTGTTCCTGTAGAGCTGGGAGGACAGCTGGTCTCCCCGCCACGCCTCGTCCTGCCCGCCGAGCTCGGGGGTGCACAGCCGGCCTGGGCGACAGCAGAGCGGGGTTAGCCCGCTCCGACCGCGGGGCCGCGGCGCTCTCCCTGCCGGGGCCGGGCCCCCCTCACCCCCCACTTACCGGGCGGCCGAGCCTCCCGCCGGCCCTGGCCGTGCAGCGGCGGCTCCGCGGCGCAGACGGCGGCCCGGCTCTCCCTGGAAACATCGCCGGGGGCCGGCCAGGGGCAGGAGCAGCCCGGCCCCCCGCTGAAGTCCGGCTGCGGGCACGGCCGGCTGCCGCTCTGCGGAAGGAAAAGGGGTCATGGGAATGGGGGGGGGGGCGGCGGCTGGGTCCCCCCTCTCCTCCCTCCTGCTCCTCCGGCTGCGGCAAGCCCCGGGGGGGAGGCGGTGTCAGCCCTCCTCTGGACCCTCAGCGGGGCGCATCCCGGTGAGGAGCATCCCAGCGCTCCGGGAGGGTCCCTCCTCGGCGGGGAAGGGCTTATTCCCCCCCTCACCCCCTCCCCTCTGTCCCAGCTGGGGCTCTCTCAGGTGCCTGGCTCGGGAGGGCACCGCTGCCCCCCCCCCCCCCCCCCCCGCTTCCCCCCCCCCCCCGGGGGCCCGCTCGGGGACCCGGCCCCCCCCCCCCCACGTTCCCCCCGGCCCGGTGGCACCGCAGCGCCCCGCTCTCAGCCGCTGGGCAGCCGGCGGTGCCGTCCCCGCCGCAGCCCCCCGTGGCAGAGGGGCTCCGAGCAGAGGTGTGCCAGGGACGGGGTTGAGTTTGCTGCGGTGCTTTGGGAAATGCTACGGTCCTGAACGGGTTTAAGATGGAGAGAGGAGCCAGGTTGTCCTCGGCCGGTTCATTCGTCCCACCTTGAGGGCTTGATTCAGGTCTACAGCTGCACAAAGCTAGCGCTGCCTGCTCTCTTTTCTGCCCCTGCCGTTCTGCAGAAGTCCCAGACTGCACAGTAGTAAAGCCTGGGGGTTGTCTCTGGAGTCACCCCTTTTCTCTCCTTCAAATAAGCACGATCTGAATCTCTGCAAAGCAACGGCAGAGCCTGGAGCCTCGAGAGGGGAATCTGCTCATCCTTGGGAAGGCAGAGCAGCAGGGACTGCTGCTGCAGGTAGAGCAGAGCCCTCTTCCTTCCCCATCTGAGAGGGCACGAAACCTCCTGCAAAGCCCCAAGGCAAAGAGACCAGCTGCTCCTTTTCTGCCTCCAGGTCGAGAGAAATGCAAAGAGCACTTACCATGTTAGAGGCAGAATGAAATGCAGGTCTTGGGAGCAGGTTTCTGTTAAAGCCCCAGCGAGGTTTAAATGGCTCTGAAGGAGGGGGAGAGGGGGGAGACCGGGGAGGCGAGTTTAATCTAAAGGAGCTCCCAGTGACGCCTCAGAGCTCTCCTGAAACCCAGCAATCTGATTTGGTGTAAAGCTGTCAAACTTGTGACGTGAATAAACAGCAAACTTGCTGAAATCAAAGTCATTCTGGCCCCACAAATCAACACAAGGAAGGAGGGAAAAGAAAAGAAGGGGAGAGAGAAAAAAAAAGCCTCCACACACTTCAGGACAGCACTGAGCCGGTGTCTCTGAGTTTCACTCCAGGAAATGAGCAGAGATCCAGGGAAGCATCCCACATGTTCAGAGCAGGGCTGTTGGTGTTGCTAGTAAGGTTTTTGTTTGTTTGTTTGTTTGTTTTTGTTTTGTTTTGTTTTGAAGCCTTGTTTGCAGCTGTAAAATCCAGCAGGAGGAAGCAAGTTTGTCCAACATGCCTGGCTGAGCGAGTGAGTTTTCCACAGTTTCCTGGGGGTGTGAAAGCAAACATGATCCGGGGCAGTTCTGTGGACAGTTCTGATGAGGAGGAAAGCACAGGTTTCAGAGCAATACAGTCTGCAATTATAAGCTTCTGCAAAAGTCTCACTTTATTGGGAATTAGATTGCTGTCAAGCCCCAGGCTTCCAGGAGAAGATCTCAGGATAAAAATTCAGTGTCAATGGTGTAAGATTTACTGTCTTACAGGGTAATGTTGCAAAAGCCATATGCAGGTGTGTAAAAGAAAGATTGTCTGCATACAGTCACCTCTAATTCAAAGCAGTTCCATGGCAACTAAAATCTGTAGATAGACTTTGGATTTTTCCAGGGAAAAAAAAAAAAAAAAAAAAAAGAAAAGAAAAGAAAAGTCAAAAACCTCTTCAGTGAGGGTCTGTCTTTGAATAGCCTAGGGGATGGTGTGAATAAGGCTAACAGCAGAGCAGTTGTTCGGTCAGGATCCTGCCTCCTGCCGTGGTGAGAGCTGTTCAGGGACGTGACCCGACCTGCTTGAGGACACAGGCTGCAGCCAGCTGAGGGTGAGGCAGGGCCAAAGACAGGCCAGGCTGGCATATGGGATGGTCTTTCATTTCCCCCCTGAAGGATGCTCAGTGCTGTTACCCATTTTGCAAGGCTCAGGGACAATAACAACCAAGAGGGCCACTTGTCTTACATTATTTTCTTACCGGCATACTTTCCTAGGTTGCTGCCCAAGGTAAACTGGCAGTTTATGCCAAATTAAATTGTTGCCATCACCTGCCTTGATTATGTTTTCTTCCAAGAGAGGCGTTTTATAAAGGCTCATGCTCCTGAGCCACACCACACCCAGCCTTGGGTCACCAAGCTACGTCAGTTTCCTAAACCCCAGCTCTGTGCGGTATATCCACTAACCGCTGCAATAAGCCTCGCTCTTCAGGTGCCAGCTTGGCTGGGGGGCTCGCCAGGACCACAAGCACAATGCAATGCTCCCAGTGAGCATCAGGGCCCCGTACTGCTGTGTTTGGCTCGTTTTATTCCCTTCACTGGGCTGCTTCAGGGGGCCTCCCAGGGCTGTGCAGCAGCGGCTGCATCCTCACACCCGGGGCAGTAACACGCCGGGGAAGCCCCCAGAGGCCGCAGGGCAGGAGAGGCGGCGGGCCGGGCAGCCTTGGGCGGGCTGGAGGGGACGGCGGGGCCCACAACAGCGCTGCGTGAGGCGCCGAGGCCGCGCGGGGCCCGCCCGGCACCGGGAGCCCCTCCACGAGCTGCAGCTTCGGCCCCCGGCCGGCCGAGGCAGCCGCCATCTTGGGGCTGCCTCAGGCAGCGGGAGCGCCGGGCCCCGCCATTGGGGGAGGCGAGCTGGCCCGGTGACGTCATCAGCCAGCGTCTGCTGAGGGGAGGAATGGTGGCTGGGGGGGCAATGGTGGCCTGGGGGGGAGGCACTGCCTCGGACAGGGCCGGCTCTGCTCGGCCCTGTGGGTACCAAAGGTACCCCCTACACAGGGGCTGCCTCCTGTAGTGCCCCCCAGTCATAGAGTTATTAAGGTTGCAAGAGACCTCCACATCATCTTGTCCAAAAGTGCCCCTACAATGTCGTTTATTTCGTTCCTCATGGTGCTCTGAGTGTCTGAAAGCACATCTGTAGGTGCAGGGAGAGTTTACTTCCTGCTTTGTGGACCTGTGTGCGTGGATTGCTGCTCAATCAGATAATGACAGGATGAGGGGGAATGGTTTTAAACTAAAAGGGGAAATTTAGATTAGAAGCTAAGAGGAAATTCTTCACAAAGAGGGTGGTGAGGCACTGGAACAGGTTACCCAGAGAAGCTGTGGATGCCCCATCCCTGGAAGTGTTCAAGGCCAGGTTGGATTAGGCCCTGAGCAACCTGTTCTAGTGGGTGGTGTCCCTCCACGTGGCAGGGGGGTTGAAACTGGATGATCATTGAGGTCGCTTCCAACCCAAGCCATTCTATGAGTTTATGATTCATTCTGCTGGCCCACAGCTGCTACTAGGTACCCCTTTGCCTGGCACACCGCTGGTGGCTCTGTGCTTCCTCTTGGCTGAGCCATGTATGCTCTGGCATGCTATTTACCTCTGAGAAGTGGTTAGAGGAGTGCAGACACACTGAGTGAAAAACGGGTATGAACAAAACCTGTGGTCACCTCATTGTTGCATCTACAAAGCTGGCATCTTGTTGGGTTTTACTGTTGGCTTTGTTTTCTAAGCTCAACTAATTCATTTTGATTCCCTGCATCACGGTTTTCATGCCCGAGAATGAAGGATGATACATAGTAACAGGTCACCATATCAGAGCCCAGCTGCCTCATAGGAGATAACTTTTGAGTGATGCTCTGTCAAGGGAAGGCCAAATGCAGTTGGTATAAACGAGAAAGAGCTAATTTTGCAAAGTGGCCTGGAGATGTTACACATGATGATAGAAAAGCTTCAAGTCACACTAGCTATTACACATCAATGTAACATGTAAAACAAAACCAAGTAACAATCACCTGCTAATTCTTTTCCTGTTTATCTGAGGCAGCTAGTCTCAGAGCTCTTACTGCTTGTTGTAGTTAATCTGGCACTTCAGTTGAAGTTAGAGTTCAGGGATGAGACATTTGTGAATATTGTAGTATTACTGTTGGATTCTGTGTAGATACATTTATCAATGTTTTAATGAAATTTAATTTTCATTAAATTTTATTATTATTATTGTTTAAATGATAATAATGAAGCTAATCCTCCTTGGATTTTTCTAATTTAACCAATTTCTATGTAGAAATGCCTCTAAAATCGTGTTTGGATTATTGTGAACCGGCTTCCAGAAGTGATGGCTTACAAAAGGATAAAAGTTTTCTTAAGCTATTTGTAAATATTATTATTTTTCCAGATGTACCCCAGTCAGTCTCACTTTTCATGCTACCTCCTGCACAGATATCTAGACTCACCCAAAAGTCTCTTCATTTATTCTGTCATATTGCAGCTACAGTGCTTCTTATCCCTCTTAGGAATGGCAAGTGTATTGGTGGCAAAGGAAGGCTGATATAATATGTCCAGGTATTGGCCCTGTAGTGGGGTACATACAGGTATCTGGTATTTGCATGAATCTCTGGTGATGTTTGTGAACTAAAGGTGTGATTAGTTAAGCCTGATGAGACTAATTTGCAGGAATGCTTTTCAATGGAAACTTGTTCAGATACAGGTCCTGATTGTTTCTGTGATTAGTCTTCCCCCACAAACACAGGTCTAAAAGGCACTTTCCAAACCTAATCCCCTGCTGTTTACTTTCATATTTTTTTAATCTCCCTCTTAAAACTAATTAGGTTATTTTCCTTATGTCATTCCCACTGAGAGGCTCTCTGAGCTCTGATGGCTGGGCACTTCCTAGTTTCCTGACTGAATGTATTCATAGCAGGTATAATCCCTTTTGTCCTAGTGCCAATATCTTGCTTGAGTTTAGATAGTCCTTATTCCTCTGTAGTGTTTATCTTTGATGTCTTTGTAGAATGCTGTTGCATACTGTCTTTTCCCTTGCTTTTTAAGTCAAATAAGGCATGCTCTTTTACAATCTTCCCATAATATATACACCACAGGGACCCATCTCAGAGAATATTCCAGCTGACATGTACCTGTTTTTCAGATGGATGACAAAAATTACTTAAGTCTCCTGTGTAATTCACTAATGTTTTAGAGAAGAACATTGGTAAATCTTTTATTTCTTCCTGGTACATTTTAAGCTAATGTTTAGCTTTTCTGTCACTCTCTCAGGTGAGTGACCGGTTTGGAGATTGTTGTCAGCTGGCAGTAAATACAGCAAATGAAGTCCACAGGTGTAAAATGCAGTTTGTCAAACTGAGCCACAGCCTATTGGGCTCCAGCTCTTCTGTTTTTATGCAGTGTAGCACTGTGGCATTTCAAAAATATTTGGAAACAAACAAATTCAAAAGATAACCAAAAAACTGTAACGGAGCCTTCTGTATTTGCCTGTGGTTTCTCACAATGAGGGTGGTGAGTCAGTGATGGAGTCTATACTACACAGACGTGATTCTTTTGGTGGCTTCAACGTTTTCTTGCAGTTTGAAATGAAGGCACACAGTACATTTATATATTTGTGATTGCATTTTTTTTTGTTTGTTTTCTGGTGCATGCATCCTGGATGAGATTTATCTCTGAGAGATCCCTAGAAGTGAATTTGGTATTACTAGTGTTTAGTTTGCTGCGATCTGAAAAGGGTCACTCGTCATTTTTTGTTAACTCCCCAAAGGAAATAAGTTGTATTTTAGCAGCAAAAGGAAAAGGGTAACATTGTGATGATACAGAAAGTTAATTTGAGTAATGGGTATTATTTGATGGATTTATATGCACGTAGTGCTGTGTGTGCTCAAATTAAATAATGAAAAGCTAAATGAGTATCTCTTAATTTTAGTTAATCTTGAATCGCTTTGGCAGTATTTGTGGACTTCTAGAAAGTGTCCTATAGTGCTTAAGGTCCTGAGAAGCTTATACGCCTCTCAATTTGCAGTCATCTTCCACACTTATCCTCTGGATAGCAGCATTGCAAGGAACTCATTATCACCCCATGCAGACATTAGGATTTTGAAAGGATGTTCTTTATTGGACATGCTTAATTTTAAAGTGGAAAATCACATTACCGTTGTATCACATTTTCTTGTGTAAGTGGAATTCTGTAAATTTGTGGCCATGCTTCAGATTTATCTGAAAATGTTAACTTTTTAATACATAGATAGCATGCTTCTTATGTATAAGAATATCCTTACAGATGAGGTATGTAAGCAATGTGCTTGAATAATATAAGTGGTGTTTGTGTGCCATGTGTTGTGTGCACAAGTGCTCACCCATCTGTCATCACCCATGTTCTGTTAAGAGCTCAGCCTGGTTGTCTAACTGCTGTTTTAAAAGGGACAGAAGATCCCCGCTTCAGAGAGAGAGCTGTTTGCGAAACCCTGGATAACAACTTGTGATAGCCTAGGACTTGAAGGGGCTTGTGAGTCATCTTGTCCCATATCCTGGTTTGGTTAGGCAGTCAGTTCATAAAAATTTTAATGATATCCCTCCCATGTGTTCTTTTATGACACCGGTGCTACTTCTTACTTCTTGAAGTTTGAAGTATTACTCTAACTTCCTATCTAAATCTATTTGTGTAGATTAGCCTCTTCTGCTTTTTTTTGACTGCAGTTTATGTGGTTCTTGTTCATCCTGTGTGTCTGCCATCTCGATGTGCTTATAAGCAACAATCTATGCTGATTTTGTTTGGTTTTGTAATCATTTTTTTTGTTTTCCTGATCATCTGAGGAACAACACACCCTAGCACTTAGATCTCTTCTTTCTTCAGTGTGGAGCACTCCAGATTGCAGTTCATCGTATTTCCAGATATGGGAATGAGTAATCATGTCCTGAAGTGAAAAGACAAAAAAGTGCTGTTTTTATGTAGCACAGGATATGTTTATAGAATTCACTGCTATACTATGTCATTGAGGTGAGAGTATCATGGTAATAAAATAAATAGAAGAAAGCTTTTTATCATTCTGGAGTTTTCTTCCTAGATATCCTATCACAGGAGGACAGTAACTGCACTGGTTTTGTGTTTATCTCAGAACGAATCCATCCTGGTCCCTTTACATTGCAGGCATCTTGTCATTTCCCTTGGAGAAGCTGGAACTGTAACATAAAAATAAGGTCCTAAAGTGATACAGATCTCATGTCTGCCTTTTGACATCCTGATAGATTCTCTTGAAAACTACAGGTGGGAACCTGTTGCTATTGCCAGTCTGATTGCTGCATAGAAGAGAAATACATTCTGTTCCTGGGTCTGATGTTATACAGTGACAGCAGTGTTTGTTCTGAGGTTTTGGACGAGCTCTTGGGGTCATCTGCTGTCTTTCTTCTTAGCAGAGTCTTTAACAGACTCTGTGTCACCAATTTACTGTGTATGCCCAGGTCATCGGGTCATTCTTGGCATCTTTGTGTTCAGTTGCTCATCTCTCCATCAGGAATGGTATGTCTGCTTAGATTTTACATTAGTGTAGTCACAAATGTAGTGATCTAGCCCGTGGCCAAATGAATCCCTCTGTTCTTGGCTGTGACCACTGGGCTCTACAAAAGCAATGTTAATTTTGAACAGAAAACTTCTTTCATGGGTTTTAGGGACTAATTGGATGGGAATTTTAACATAAAACTTGATGTGGTTTTGGAACTGAAACCTCCTTTATGTGGCATCAGCAGCACACTACTACCTTGTTTGTTTTCCTCCATCCAGAGGTTACCACTGAGCTGAGTTGCCATGCTGCAGCTAAGTAACCTTTTCATCACAGAACTCTGATTCTGCAGTGCAAACAAATGCACTGAGGTAGCCCCATGGTGAAATGACAGATCATAGAAACAGTTTCTCTTGACTGTGTTGTGAGGGTTGACCATCGATCACCATTTGGGTGAAATTGCTGAGCATATGAGAGAAACAATGGTGTGCTGAGAAGCCATGTTTTTCTCCATGGTGTTTTCTATTGAAGTCAAACTATTTTGCAGGGAGACCTGCCAGAAGAGCTTAGCTCGTGGGTTTTATCCAAACTGGGATGAATTTTCATGGGACCAGATGCAGAGCTGGATGGGTCTCCATGTCTCATCAGCTGCTGATGCGTGCATCTGTCTGCTTCATAACCTGGTCTGTGGGCTCTCAGATGTGCACTGTGTTGCCAGTACCTATGGACTGGACTTCACCTATTTAGTGCTGCTTTTCCTCTTGGCTGGTGCTCAGGAGCTGGCAGTCTGGCTCCCCTCCATCTCTCCTTGGGTGTAGTGCTGGGCACTTTCCATTCTTGGCTGGCAGCTGGGAGGCTTGGCAGAGATCTCTGATCTGAGTAAATATATGTGAGGGCATCTCTTCATTGCAGTGCTGTATAGCGCTGCCTTCCCTAATCAATAATGAATGAATGATCCCAGGATGCGTGGAAATGTGTTGGGGGTCAGAAGGTGAAGGATGTTGTTGTCACGAGCTGAGAAAGATGTCAGGGTTTTTGTGCACGCCATTCAAAGGCTGAGTTAAAACAGTAAGTCACTAGGGAGACATTCTAGTAAAACAGCTCTGTCCATATACACAGACTCTCCAGCTCCTAGTCCGTGCAGGTAGTGTTCGATGAACTGGTGATGAAAAGGAATTAGTTGGCTGGTAATTCATCTAAAAGATTGGCAGAGGATTTTACAGGCTTACACCAGAGCTGGCTGGAGACAATAATCTCTTTTCTCAAAGAATGCTGAGGTCCTGACGCCCAGCTCGTTGGAATGAAACCTGAATGCTTTTTAATTCTCTGTGAAAGATTTTTTTTTCCTCTTTGGTTTTTGTTTTTAGGAAGGAACAAAATGTTTCATTGTGATTTTGTCAATGATTTTGATATAATGGATTAAAAGAGTAAATGTCTTCCAAATCCCAAAGCTTTTTAAAAGAAGAATTCCATTCCAAACACATCAGAGCTGTTTTCTCCTCTGAATTTTTGCAGAAATTTCATTTTAAGGAAAAGTTTACACATTTCAATGGCAGTGTGGGCTCTGTTGCAGCAATGATGTGCAGTAGAGATTGACTGCTAGCAGCATTTTTTGTACAGTTATACTCTGTGCTATCCTGGAGGTGAAAGGGCTGTGGGGGGAGGCTTGCATCCACTTGGCAGCCTTTTACTATGCCAGAGCAATGTAAAAAGGCCTCAGAGTGAATAAGAAACATGAGAAATCATTGGTTTTTAACTGCCCCTGGATGAGAGAGCAGGATTCATCGATGCCTTACTATAATTTTACACTTGTGCAATTGCATTGCAAAATGCAATAGGACAACAGGGAAAGAAATGGGATTAGTAAGCTGCTGCGGGGTAGGCTTCAGAGAAGAGGCTTCTCTTGGCTCAAGGTTCCTGTGTCATACTCTCCTGATGCGGCATATTGCCTTCCAGGTCCCCTGCTTCTTCCCTTTTCCAGGGATATACTCTCTGAGGACACTCTACCTTGCAGTAAGAACTTTCACGTAGTGCTTGTGTGGAAAACACAGCTGTTTCTGAAACACTTTCTGGAAAGCGAATCCTTGTACATTTTACAGTTTCCTTGGAGTTTCCCTGCCCTTGGTCCTGGAGACTCGTTTGTGTGTTTGTGACATTCTGGCCTCTAAGCATTCTGGTATGGGCCAGAGAAAACTCCTGATGCCCACCACTAGATTTTGGCTTCTGTGCTTGCGCTGTGCTATGCATCTCCAGAGCCTGTGGTCTCTTTCTCAGTATTCTGCTGAAGTCCTGTGGCCCCTCCTCAGGCATTCACTTTGTGTCTGTGCCTTTCTGTTTCTGTGGATGCAAGGTGGAACTGAGCCATGCAATTTGGATAAGAACCCAAGTTCCTGAGGTTTTTGAAGTTTTGGCTGTTGTTTTGTGATTTGTCAAATATCAAGGCAGTCTGTGTTCAGTGACAGAGCGTAGACCTAGGTGAAACCCCCAGCACTCAGGAGATGGGAATCTACAAGGAGGTGTCTGGCGAGCACACCTGATGCATCAGGCACAAAGGAGCTGGAGCCCCCCAGAACAAAATCCTTCAATGGGGAGCTGAAAGGCTCTACAGTGCTAATTCAGGGTCAGCTCCTGCCTACAGGATAGCCTTCAGCAAGTCACTTTATCTCTTTGTATACCGATTTATGCCAAAATGTGTGATGAAGAAAATGCTGGTTTAGATGTTCTGACTGATGAATAGCCCTCTGCAAGTGCAGGTATTTTTATTTTCAGGAGTAACACTAATTGTAGACTTTATTCCTTCAAAGATGTGGTTTGTTGCTGTGAGTGAGGAGGGATAAGGCGTAGCTGAAAATGTTTTGGTTTTCAGGCATGCCTGCGTGGTGGTGTGTCTTATTGAGCTGTGCAATGTGTGGACGCTAGAGGGCTTGCTAGCATCCCTCCGTCTGCTCCCACACAAGCACATCGAGGTTGTTCAGTGGAATAAATCAGGGAGCCTTCACTCAGGTTCTTGCAATTGAGTTTGTTTTATTTTGGGGACATCCTTGGAGCAGTGGGCAGTTCTCTGTCATTTATTCAGAGAGCACAATTATTCACCAGATTATTTCCATCAATAAGTCCAGGTCCCACGTGTGTCCTCTGCTCCCTCCAAACAAAGTTATATTCTTTTACCAGCATTTTCCACATCCAGAAGAATTGGTTGGTTTCATCTAATGGCAACAATAATTTGATCTGTGTATTTGCTTCAGTGAAGCAATGTTGCTGTTGGCCTGCTTTTTAAATCAAAAGGAAAACCAAAAACAAACAAAAAACATTTTTGATACTGAAATCCTTATTGTCCATGTAAAGAGTTAAAGTAGTCATGTTCCCTGAATCTTGAGATGAACTGTAGAATAATATTAATTTATCTTATTAGACAAAATATTATTTTTTATCTCCTATTTTGTCTCTTATTAGATTTACCAAGGTTCAAATTTTCAGTGTTGTTGTTTTTTGTTGTTGTTTTTGTTTGTTTTGTTTGTCTGTTTTTGTAACTCTAAGACCACCTAAACAGACATTCTTAGGTAATTGTGTGAATACGGTCCCTGAAATTTGTGCATCAGGACAACTCTTTTATACAGTGAAATATCTCTTGTATAGAAGCAAAGAAAAAAAATATAGCATGGAGGTAGCAGAGGGATGTGTACTCAGATTCTGCAGACCTGATTTCTGAAATTAGGTTATGAAGTGCATATTTTAAGTGATTAAAGATTTAGGAACTTCTTCTCAATCACATTTGGAAAAAAAAAAAAAAAAAAAAAACAACTTCATGTAAGTCTGATATGCATTTCAGTGGGCTGTTGTTGTAATCTACTAGCTATTACTTTTAAAGACTTAATCTGGCATTTCATTTATATATGGCCCTGAAAAAAATGAAGAAAGTGATACATATTTGCAGTTTTATGTCAGGATCCCAGCTTTCACTTTAGCACTGTCTTCTTAGAGTCTACAACTAGTGACTGGTCTTTCTTTGTAAGAAATTTAATATTGCCCAAGTGCAGCTGTTGTATAAATATAGTCATGTGGCTGTGTTAACTCCAGCTGAGCAGCATGGAAATACCAAGCCATCGCTTCCTGAAAGAAGTTCACATTGCACCTGGAAGTGTTCAGGTGCTCTTGAGATCCCAGCATCTGTACTTCCACATCATTTCCCAGCTCTGCACGCTGGATGAATTCCATTTTTGTCTGGGGTAGAACAAGACTGTGTTTATCACCAAAAAGCAACCAGGCACTGTACTGCCAGATAGGAAAGCAAAACATCAGTGGTTTAAAAGTATGTAAGCTGAATGTAGGTTTTTGAGTGTGGCAGTTTGGCTGTGATAGTAAGGTTTAACGTACTTTTTCTTGTTTGTTTGTCTGTTTGTTTTTGTTGTTTTGTTTGTTTTTGGTTTTCCCCTGAAGGGTTTAGAGGCCATGTCATAGTTTCAATGCGGTTACACAAAGTGACTGATTGGCAAGACTACTTAATACTTAGTGAAAGTGAAACAAAAAGATCAAGGAACTCTGGCAAAATCAATGGTGTCTCTTTAGCTACTTGTGTTTTGTAGAAGTCTGATTTTTAATTAGTCCAGATTTTAAAAACTCAGCCTTTTTCAGAACAATGTAGTTCTGTTTGGTTTTCATTCAGGTGTTCAGTGACAGAGGAGATCATGTAAAAATAAATATTTTTTTCCCTTATTGGACAGAACTGAAAATTTCAGTGAATAGGTTTGATAACCAAAATGGAGAAGTGTTCTAAAATTATGTAGGAGTTTTATTTCCATAGTTGTTTGTTTGTTTTTCTTTTGGTACGTCAAAATGAAGAAAAAGAGCCTCCTGGCAAAGGGAGAATACTCAAACAAGAGCAGGGCACCAGTTAAAGCACCTGTCCGGGAGGGAAGGGCTGGCCTCTCAATTCAGTGCTAGCAGCTGTTCGTGGGTTCTGGCCAGCAAATGTTTACTGTAAAATCTGAAACACTGCTGGAAGCAGGACAAGAGTTGTCTTCATCTGGGAGGTATATCCTGAGCCCTGGGCTAGGAATTTATTTTTGCTTGCTTTTTGCTGTAAAGAATCTGGCATCATTTTCCTCCACATCCTTTGCAAGAGATTTGAGGCATGCCTGTGGCTTTGTGGCCACGAGCACTCCTGCATCCATTAACGTAGAAGAGATGAGCAGCCAGGCAGCTTCTCAAAAGGAATAAATCAGGAGGATCAGGAGGTAGCAGTGCTGTAACCACTTCTCATCTGGTAACTGCATTTCAGTCAGTCCTGCTGTGATCACTGAAAGTAAGGTCTTAAGGCTAGGTCTGGGGTTGGGGATTCCCCACAGATACTCAAAATGGAGAAAACAGTAGAAGTGCATGTTAGCAAGGAGCCCAGTCTGGCTGGGGTGTGTCAAATTTATTCTGCGATTACTGGAGAGAGTGCCAGTTCCTGGATCTGAATGGGGTAGGAGTGCTGGGCTGAGGGGAGGAGAGTGTTTCAGGGTGCACGTGGGCAGCTGGGGAGCTTCCAGAGACTAAAGGAGGGGAGGGAAATAAATAATAATAATAAAGGTACTTGTGAAAGTGAGGGTGATAGCACTTCCTCTGCCTTATAGCATCAAGTGCATCTCTAACCAAACACAAATTGCTAACAGGAGCACTGCAAACACAGATTTTGTTTTGGTTAAACCTCAATGCACAAAGGATGATTGCACTAACACTTAACTATGGCCATTTAAGCATTTAGTTTTCAGCAGTGTTCAGGTTGCCTGAATCTAAGTGCTGAAGTTAGGCTGATTTTCTTACAAAGAATATCTTCAGTGTGTGGAGGTGCAAGGACCCTAGGCTAGCTAGGCTCCTGATTCAAGTGCTGTGGATCACTTTCTCGAAGCCTCCAGCACTCTCCATTGATACAGGGAATGTGGTTTAGTGCAGGCAGCATGACTATTGCCCTGTGCCATCCCAAATCAGAGCAGTACCTGATCTCAGTCTGATACCAACTAACAGAAAACACAAGAGCTTTTTCAGTGTGGCACACTTAGGACTGGCCCACCGCTGGGCCCATTGTAACTTACTGTTTTCACTTTTATTAAAAAAAAAAAGTTTGTTTGTTTTTTTTTTTTCCCCTCTGTATAATTGCATCTCCTGAGGCTCGGAGTGGAGCAGTGAGCGCAGATGACCGCTGTGCAGTCTGCTGGGAATTCGGTTGTTTGCAAGGTATCCCCTTGTCGTGCTGCTGTTGCTCACGTACGAGGCTGAGCACAGCATTCAGTGCAGCACACTCGCCTTGTGGCGGAGTTCCCAGCCACTCTGTCTCACCCTCAAGCAGTTGGCTCTAGTTCTGCTTTACCTACTGGCTGGGCTGCTACCTAACAATATGTTTGAGTGGTTTAAAAACAACTATATCGCTGAGTCCCCCCTTCAGCGTTTAAGAAGAAACCTCTGACTTCAGCACTGGGGAATAAGAGATGGAATGGCTTTGGAAGTCAGTGTGCTGCCATCAGGCAGCCTTACAGCAACGGGTTAAGCAGGTACATCCCTGTAGTCCGTCACTCACTAGGCTTTTTTGAGTTGACCTGCTAGGATTTTTCCCTCTGCTCCCACCCCTTCCTCTTCTCTTTCTTTCCCTCTGTTCTTTTTCTCGAGTCTCTTGATTTCATGCTGGCTTTTTAAATTGAGGATAAAGGTAATTCACTTCACAATGCCACAGCTGGAATGAAATTCGGCCACTCGCCTGTGTGGCAGGGAGGGGTGCGTGCTGGCTGGGGGTGGCTCATTGCATCTCCTAAGGCCACTACGGGCTGTCGCTGATTTATTGATAGTGCCTCTAGCGACAAAGCAAGAAGTTAACTAATTACGAACATATGGTACAGCTCATGCTTGACTCAGCAGACACCTTGTTAGCCTGGAGCTGGCTAGGTGTTCAGAAGCCGAAGAGGAAAGTTTTGGGTGGAAGTTGTGGTCCAAAGTCCCACTGACAAGCCAGAGGGAGACCTGATTGATCCTAATCTATCCTTTTTGTTAGCAGGCAGCATGCTGCTGTCAGGAACAGCTTGGTAATAACAGATTTGTGGCCTCTAAGTCCTTGTGGTTATAGTCAGCACGCGACACTCAGTCGGCTCCTTGCATGCTCTGTACTTAATTGGTCTCAACGGTGGGGTCTGAAATGAGACGGTAGTTCAAGGTGCAACACATGCTGTACCTGCGATTGCAGCCGGCGAGCTGCCGCACAGATGTCAGCTTTTTGCCCGTGGGCTTACCACTGGGGAACCGGAGGGTCCCCACAGAAAGGGACAAGGGATGTCTGAGAGGACCCTGCAGATTTTCGGTGCTTAGTATGGGCTTAATTAGAGGAAAATGTAGAGCATGCGTGGCTGGTAGAGGAAGAAGGAGGGAGGCACATGGCACTTGTTAGGAAGTTCATCAAGGTGAACCGCAATTTTCTCTGCATTGAGTGGTCAGCATGCGTAGTCTGGACACAGGAGTGGTTAATGGGAATTGATACCAGTGAAAGGGGGAGGAGGGTGTCTTTTTCTGTCCATCTGTTGGTCTTTCACAAGTGAATTGGGCTATGCCACAGAATTCAAAGCGGTGTAGTTAGAGGCTGGTTTTTTTTTTTTTCCATGGGTGTGCATGGTCTCAAGGAAGAGCAGTCTTGTTGCTGTCTGGATCGTAGTGAGTTTAAAACAATTCCAGGGTTCTCATAGTTTGCTTGGCTGGAAGTGTTGAGGATAGAAAGATCACAATTTTAATATTAGGCAGTAGAAAGAACAACAGGGATGTGTGATTTCAGACAACCAACAAATTATCTGTGATTACCCAGACAAAGCAGAAGTGGGCAATGAAGGTTACCTGTATCCTGGGCATGCCTGCTCACCTCTACTAGGCACTAGTGAAGATGTATCTGAAGGACTTCATTTGGTTTTGGTCTTCACTGTACAAGAAAGATGCTGAAAATCTGGAGAATACAGCAGGAGGGCCGCTGAGTTGGTCAGGAGGCTGAAGCACATGATGTGTGAGGAGAGGGTGAGGGCACTGGGATTGCTTAGCTTGGAGAAGGGGCTGAGGGAGTCTGACTGCGGTCTTCTATTGCCATGGGCTGTGCAGAGAAGACTCTTCTCAGACATGCACAGTGAAAGGTCAAGTGGCCAAAAGCTGAGACAAGTTACATTACAACTAGATAAGAGGGGGTAAAAAAACACAATAAGGGTAACTAAACACTGGAGCAGGGGTTAGAGAGGCTGTGAAATTGTTGTTCTTGGAGGTTTTCATAACTTGATTGGAACAGGTCCTGAGAAGCATGATCTAAATTTGGAATTGAGCCTTAGTTTTTCTATGATTTAGTGGGTTCCTGCTTGGGTAAGAGCAGGATCTTGCTCAGACCAGGCAGCAGCTGCAGCCCGGCCCAGGGTGTGGGACAGTGACATGGCTCACGTGCTGCTGGGCACTGCCCTGCTGGCTGGCTTGTGGCTGCCATGCTGGTGTCATACCATGATGCACATGGCAATTATCATTGTACCTCTTATAAAGTAATGAGGTAGAACAGTTAATTAGTGGATAGAGTCTGTATGCATGTTCAGAATATAGTTCACACAGGTGCAGTGATAGCTTTTCTTAGTGGAGACTGTGCTTAGATGGTTAGAGCAGAAACAGATGTTGGGCCAAAGAGGTTCCTGTCCCTCAGCTATTTCTTATCACTGCCTGTGCGAGGATGCTGCAGGTGAGTCGGAGACCAGAATGTGGGAAGCCCATATGTAAACTCACTTGGCTGCTGAAGCGGGTTTGAGCTCACCTGGCTGACTGCGCTGCTGCAGGCTGGAAGCACTCGTGTAATTTGTACTACGGGTTCAGTACGCTGAGATGTTAATCCCTTGTTAAGTCATCTAGAGGAAGCAGAGGAAAAAATTCTTAAGCTATTAAGGCTGCTCTTGCAGTGTTTTTCTGACTAAAGCCCTTGCTTTGTATTTTCTTGCAGGGATCTTTTCTGATGGAAAGCTTGCCTACTATTGTAACCAAATAACAATAGTTACCTATTGAGATCACTGTCAGCATCTCTGCTGTGAGATGTCACAGTTTGTCTGATATTATATGTTCAGGCTTAAATCCTCAATAAATTCTCATTTATGTTGCTCTAATAGTGTGAGGAAGAGATCTGCATGGAATAGCACTTAAGCCCAGCATAACGCCTTATTAGCATGTCTGCATGGTGCAAAGCAGCTTTGCAGGAAAAGAGAAGCAGGATTTGGTGCTTGTTAGCCTCTCTCAGAACCCGTTTCCCTCTGATTCCTTACCCAGGGAAGCAGAGTGGGGCAGTGGAGACCTTCTCAAGGTGGTGTCAGCATTCCTCACTTCTAAAAAACAGCCACTGCTTTGGTTTGTGACAAATGCATGTTATTTCAAAAGAGAAGGTGGTGTTCATGAACGTTGAAGTAATTGAGCTCAGGTTTGAAAGTGTCTGGATCAGTGAGTGGTTTTGTGACTAGCTCAGAAAGGGAGCTGGGAGTGAAGGATTCAAATCATGATCCAGAAATCCTGTATGATACTCAGGAGGATCTGACTAGGGAGTTTCTGACTGTGTTTCCCTGTCTGCTAATTGTCTTTGGCTTCCCAGCAGAAATCCAGCTCTTAGCAGTTGCCGTGCCGCGATGCTCCTGTGTTGATACCAATTGCTGCTCCCTTTCCCGCCAAACGCAGGTGCAGCAATTAGGATGACTTGCATCCTGCTGCAAGCAATATGTCCGATCTTCAACGTACAAAGGTATTGTTTGAAGGGCTCTAAAGATTTTGAACAAACTGGCCTGGCAGGGGGACTTTCAGCTTCCCCTCCCTTATGGGCGCAACAGCCTGTGTTTGTAAACAGAGCCTTAGAGGACTAGTGGGAGCCACTAGAGGACTGTCAGCTAGTTAATTGGATGTCAGCTCCCCGCCGGGGATAAAGGCTAATGAGTCATCCTGCATAAAGAGAAGGGCCCTGAGAGAAAGGCGAGTAATTGTACAGCAATAATCACATCCACAGAAGAGCCCAGCGCTCGCCTGTTGGGATAAAGGCAGAGCAGCATTTGGGGACAGAGGGCTTCCCTGGTTGAATTTAGTTAAACAGAGATTAAGCAGGTTATGAATCTATAAAGATGAGGTATGGCCGGTGTGTGTTGCCCATGCATACATGCACATGTGTAATGGCTATATATACAATATAAACAACATTCTTAGTCTTAATATTTTGGTTGCCTTTATGTTTTATGAAAAATATGTGCTCGTCTTTACAAAGTAAGGAAACCAAGATGTCTTACTATTGGGGAGTTTGCAAGGAATGGCAAAAAGGAATCAGGAAAGGAATACTGCAGCCATTACTTCAAGTTATGAAGTTACTATTTTTCTTGTGAAAATTTAAAAACAGTTTTTGGTAAAAACTGTCTTCTAAAATGATGAGGTTTTAATTGAGAACCTGACGTTTTCCAAAAAAAATTGAAGCTTTTTTTTAGAAGTTAGCATTTTGTGCATAAATCCATATTTCAAAGAACATTTTGATTGAAAATATATATCTGTGTAGTTACATGGAAAAACTAGAGGGATTTTTATTTTATCTTTTTCAGTAGATGAATGAGAGAAACATTAGATATTGGCTTCAAGTTGTATAATAAGGGCATGTGCTACCGTTTAAACCATTTTGTCAAAGGATAGGCTAATAACAGAGAGGTAGTCAGGCAGACACACCAGCAAGGTAAATAAAGCTTAAAAGAATCTTAGAAAAGATGTCTGTATGAGATCCTGGGGAGTTATTAGGCCTGACTGCATGCCATAAAATGGACTTTTTATGCCTAAACTCTGCCAGACAGGTGTTTGCCTAGCCAGTTCTTAAAATACAGAAGAATGGAAGTTCCTTAGCCACCCAGTTCCAGTACCTCACCATACCTCTGTGGAAATTGTCCTGATGTTTAACTTAAACTGTCTCTGTAGCCATTTAAGTTCATTGCTTTGTGTCCTGTGCTCCTTGGACATAAATAAATAAATAAATCCCATTTCCTCTTTCAGCAACCTTTTCTATATTTGCTGTCTTAAAACTTATTCAGAACAAGCAACATGTTATTTTCTTCCTCTTTCCTGGTATCCAGACCACTGATCTTTCTGGTGTCTCCCCACAGGGCCTTCTCTATTACTATTTATTACTTTCTTTAACAACAAGGAGGGGGAGAAACAAGAAGGGAAGGAAAAAAAAAAAAAAAAAAAAAAAGGTGAAGGTGCTGCAAAGACAATTGGTTAGCTGGGAAAACTTTGTAGGCAGGAGCTGCCTGCTAATTGGAATATGTCAGGGATGTGGAGATGGTGCTGGATGCAGCCAAGCCACAGTTATCGTCCTAAAACTTCTTGGTCCTATGTGGCACACTCATCTTGTCCTATACAGCACACAGGTAGTTTGTGCCATGATCCTATTATAACTCGTGGCAATAGCACCAGGAAGACCTGTATGCCTCAGTGCTCTTAAGTCATTCAAAAGTGGCAATTTGTATGGGCTGAGAGCCAACCGAGTAAATGAGGCATTGGCTTCTCTCCAAATTTATGCAACGTGCTGGATTTTATCAGTGCTGCTCTGAGTTTTTCAATATAGGCTTGGAAAACAAACGTGCAAAGTGGTGTTTGCGTTTGATCTATAGTCATCTGCAGGTACAGATGAATCGGTCCAAAACTGTTCTGAAACAGTTGAGGAAATATTTCTCCCTACCTCGTTTCTGTAATTGCTGAGAGACTGCGAGGTGGCCTGGGACTGTGGGACTTCTTGGTTAGGGAAAGACTTTTGAAATCTGTAGATCCTTCAGCATCAGCCTGATCTCCTTTTTTTTTTTTTTTTTTTTTTTTTTTCTCCATTGACTTCTGTATATGCCTTCTAATAGAGGAGCTGTTCTGGAAATAAAGATTTCTAATGAAGCAGTATTTATAACAAAAAAGCTTGCAGAGAGTTGGAAGGATGGTGCGGTTCCAGTTATCCAAGGGAGGATGAAGCATTGTGCCACCTCCTTCCAAAGCAGTAGTGAGTCATGTTAGCCATATAGCATGGTGTATTTACCTGGCTGCTGCTAATGCTGGTCAATTCTGTGGAGAAAACTCAAAAGGCTGTCTGTCAATCCTGCACCAAATTAAAACAGAATCATGAGAATTAATGTGCTTTATAAATGCAGGTTAAGCACACTATAAGCATGCTGTAATTACAGTCAGCTGCCTGGCTAGTGCAATCCAGTAGCACTGAGTTTAGGATTAAGTTGAATATACAATTAATAGGAGCTTATATTAAAGGCATTAGTAGAGTTACAAAAGCTTTGTAACAACAGTGTGACCCAGGCTTGAACACAGACAATGGGTTTTTGTGTGCTATAATTAGCACACACAAAAACTCCCTATTAACTTGACAGTTTTCCATTTGTTCTTTAAAGAATTGAGCAGTGCAAAGTACCATTGGCCCATCAGGAATGGGAGCTGTGCTCCGGCACAGGGATCTTAGTGGTGTCTCCCTTGGGGAATTTGGGCAGTGCCAGCTGGTTGGTGGAGATACCTGATGAAATCACCTACAAGGGCAAACTGTCGCGCATTGCTTGTGCCTGCCCGAGTGGTGCCAGGACTGGGGCACAAAGAGTTGCAACCAGCCCTCTGAAGTCCCCTTTTGCTGTCATCGTCCAATTTTGGGAACAGGTGTTAGCCCCACAGAATGTTATATCTTTAAGAACTTGCCCACTGCGTGACATTATTTGGACCTGAACCTTGTTCTAGTGATCTCCTGAGATGGAAGCATCTGTCTGTAGGTTTCATATACTTAGAGTAATAGGATGCTACTTTTCCTATTTAAAAGAGCAGGTTTTTTTGGTGCCTGAGTTTCAAAAATTTGTCACTCGCAGAAAAATTGTGTATTTCCAAGTGGTTGCAGAGAGGGCCAGAATTACTGGATAAAATTATTCCTTACTGCTTCCTTTCTTTTCTATTAACTACACAGTCTGTGCTGGAGGATTTTATAAAGCACGCATTACTCGCGGCGGTGGCTTTCCTGTAGTGCACTAATATGTAGTACAAATGACATCTGTCATGTTAGATTTGTTCTGGTGCTTAATTTCAGGGAAGAATAGCTCTCACTTGTGATGGAAAGTTTTGAGTATCTCGCTGTGTGTTAGACTCCTGTAATTTGTTAGGGGCAGATAAGAGGGCTGTTCTCAGCTGAAGCTAGGCTCAAAGTCCTACTAATGCACTAATTCATAGACTCCTAGAATGGCTCGGGTTGGAAGGGACCTTAAAGATCACCCAGTTCCAACCCCTACCATGGGCAGGGATGCCACCCACTAGATCAGGTTGCCCAGTGCCTCATCCAACCTGGCCTTGAACACCTCCATGGATGGGGCATCCACAACCTCTGTGGGCAAACTGTTCCAGTGCCTCACCAACTTCTGAGTGAAGAAGTTCCTCCTAATACCTAATCAAAATCTCCCCTCTTTTAGTTTAAAACCATTCCAATTTGTCCTGTCATTTATCTACCTGAGCAGAAAGTTGCTCTCCATCTTTTTATAAGCCCCCTTTAAGTACTGGAAAGCTGCAATGAGGTCTCCCCAGAGCCGCCTGGTCCTCTGGTACCTTTTTATCAACATCTTATTCATAAAGATAAACTGATTAACTTTCACTCCTTCTCCCCCAAATCAGGAGCAATTATCCAGCTCTCCAGTGTCATTTTGCTTAATTTCTTCTGCGTGTGCCACTTCTCATCCCAAAGGTGGTGATAGCTGGAGGATTAATATAATCTGGAGTTTTTCCTGTGATGACTTAGAAAGATGACTAAAATAAAATGTTCCAGCCAAGACAGTGATTTGCTGTCTTGTCTGCATCTTGAATGATGACAAAACTTAAAATAAAAAAATTCTTACTGAATGACATTTTCAAAATAAAATAAAACCAGAAAATATCATTAGATTTGCTTCTCTTTTTGGTCTGTCCTAGAAATGTGCTCCAGGTTGTCTTAGATTGCAAGTCCTTCTGCACTTCCCAGGTCTTGTCTATCTGTCCTGTATTACTCCCTCTCCCATGACACAGTCTGTACTGGGGATTCAAAGGCTTTCTCCTGCATTTCGTATGATCTGTGGCTTATTTCCTCACTTTTTTGTTGTTGTTGTTGTTTTGTTTTTGTTGTTTTTGCTGTTGTTGTTGTTATTCCCCTTGGTGCCTGAACCTTTCAGTTTCTGCCATTCTATCTAATACTTAACTGAAACATTTTTTAAAGCTATTTGGTAGATAGTTTGCCTGAAATACAAGCAAATAGATTTTTCTTTTTTTGTGTAGAATGCTAGGGGAAAGCTATGTTTGCCAAGGTATACTCTGATGTGCACAAGCTTTTCATTTTTGTATGAGTAATGTATATTTTTCTCTACATATGGCCACACACACCTACCTACCTAATCTGTTTTATCACCCTGTTGTGTGTGCTCCTGTTGTACGCCCTGCCTCCAGATATATTTCATACACCCAGCCCGACCGTCTGATTGTTGCTATTATGCTTCAGAGTATGTTTTCAAAAATAATTTCCTGCCACATTCCTGACTGTATTTGTAGGCTGAGTTTATCCTCTTCCCTGCTGTTCCATGATCTGCCCCTAGGTTACTAACAACCCCAACAGACAGCCTGGCTCATGCTACCTGCTGCTTAGACGCAGATTAACTCACTACCAGCCATATGGACTACCGACTTCACAAATTCCTCTCCTTTTGCTTTCTGTGCTCAGAAAAGTTAATGGACAGTGTGCTGGTTAAGAAAACACAAAACAAAACCCCAAACCTGTGACATAATCACCTGGGTTTAACACAACTGGCCCCTCCATCTGCCTTTACACTGGGATTTGTGCACAGAAAGCAGAATGAGGTGCTGTGTGCAGTGTGGGTTCATGGTGGCAACTTTCCCTTATGGCATATGGGCTTGTTTAGAATACAAGGGAATTAGACAAAGGCATTATGCATACATTGCATGCACACATAAACATATATGACCTTATATTCCTCAAGTAATCCCCGTTGAGGGACTGGGCTTTACTCAGCAGTAACACTTGTGTTGTCGTTGGTTGCTTTCTTTGCTACCATTTCTGGCCTGGGCTCTGGTACTGGAAAGCTACACCACGTTAAGCATTATTAGAATGGCAGACCATACTTCAAGGTGATTTTCACAGTGATGTATGAAGGCATACAAGGTAAAGATTTGGGAGGTGGATGTGAGACCAGAAAAAATGCTTTTCAGGAGGTTAAGATGATGGGACATAAATAAGGAGAGGTCCAGTTATCAGAAAACTGAACTCTTTAATGCCCAGCATTGACACTGGCATGTCCTTTCTAAATATTTTTTACTGCCTGTATTTTAGAGGTGGGGAGCCAAGATCCTCAGGAATTACTTGGGTGAGTAAAGGACTAAACAGTTATGAAAATGAGGATGTCTTGAGACCGTTGATATGCAATGATGTAATTCCTGTAACTGCTGTGACAGTTGGAGCAGCAGTGTGTTCATGGGTGTGTATGCTTTCCTAAGCACTAGTGGAGCGGTTTATTCTTGGAGCATTTTGGTGAATAAGAAATGTAAAGCTTTAGAAAGAAACAAGTGAAAAGTAAAAATATAATTTAAACTCTTAAAAAATATATATTTTTGCAATAATCTCAGGCTTCTAAATAGGAAATACAAACACTTCCATAATACCTTTGACTTTACTATTTGTATTGCACCATAGAAATTCAAAACTATCTTATTGGAGCTGTTCCAGTACTTAGCAGGCAACCTCTTTTCCTTACTCCTCCCCCGAATTAACATTTTGGCTAATGTTTTTGGATTTTCTGAATTTTTCAGTCTTTGGGGAAAGAAAAAAAGAATCATACAAACAAATAATCCTGTATGGCTTCTCCAGTGACAGAAAGCAGAGTGGGATAGAATAAGGGAGAAGAAAGAGACTAAAGTATAGTGTGCTTATTTTCCAAATGATGACGGATTTTCAACAAAATACTTCTGTGGTTTCTTTTTTTAAAAAAAAAAATCTAAACATCACAACTTATGATTACCTTTTGAGCTCTTTAACTGAATATACCCAGAACAGCCAGGCATCATGTGTGGAAAATATTGAGGGGGGGGGGGGGGGGAGTTTGAATTTCACATTAGATGATGTACTCAGGTGATACTGGTTTTGGTGCCTCCCTTGAGCTCTAGTGGTTACTACAGATTTTTATACACACACACACACATATATATAAAGATTCTGGCTTAAATTTTAATTGAAGGAGATTTATAGGCAATCTTTTAAAAGTGATAATTGATCTGAAATATATCCCTTCTTGGATACTCCATTTTGTAATATAAGTGTCTTCAAGTTGTCGGTACAGTCAGAGGCAAGTCTTTCTCCTGATTTTATGCAAGATGGTAATAGGGAAATGGATCACAGAGCCCCAGAATGGCTGAGGTTGGAAGGGACCTCTGGAGATCATCTAGTCCAACCCACCTGCCCAAGCATGGTCACCTGCAGCAAAATGAAAGTAAAGGAATGAGCTGGTTCTCAGGTAGATCCATTGAAAGGTTCTGCTGGAAATTTGGAAGCTGAATCTCACCTGAATAGAGTCAAGTAGGGCTGTCCCTCATCCCTGGGATGCTGGGGAGCTAAATATCTGGGGACATCCATCTTCACCACTTGCTGACTATGACCCTGTATGTCATTCTGTGAAGCTAGATGAATTTACTTGTGTGTCTGAAGAGAGGAAACCTGAAATTCTTCTTCTGAGTTTAGTAACAAAAAGCTCTCATTTACATCTCAAAACTTGATTTGACTTTGACTTCCCTGTCTTGATCCAAATGAGTCTCATCCCCTTGGGTTTGCATGGCCATTGTGGCCATCTGAAAGAGCAGGGCAGAGGCAGGCCTGAGGGCCGGGTATGCTGGCGAGGAGGGAATACAATGGTCTTTCTTTAGTCTTTGGAAAATGGGAACGTTTCTTCAGTTCTAAGGCTTGAAAACCCTAAGGCTTCAGCAAGGAGGGAAGCTGAGACAGAGGGCCAGGGTGCCAAGCTGTGCTACGGCCCAGTGCCAGAGCAGCCCGAGAGCAGATTCACCTGGCTGCACCACAGCAGTAGCGTGGGAGGAGAAGGGGTTTTGCTGTTTGCTTCGCTCTGCCTGGCTTATACGGCCTCCTGGCTGGCTGACGGTATGCTCAGGGGAGCAGGCACGATGTACAGTTGTAAGGTTTTTGCTTCCCTGATAATACACATCCAGCTTGAGTCAAGCGTCCCATCCTCGTGTAATGAAAATTTCCCAGCAGGATGGTGACTTGTGCTGTGGCCCCAGGGCCTTGGGAGGAGGGGCAGGGGGGAGGAAGAGATTTCTGTATCAGCAAATACCTCAGGAGTGAACGCAGGATTTTTAGCGAGCACGTGCAGGCCGCCATGAGAGCAACAGGGAACCAAATGCTTAATGAAACCCTCTGACAGGAGGGTAAGGCTGGCTGGCGTGGTCACTGGTGCTTAGCTCTGGTGTAGACGCCAGCCAGGCCCTGCTGAAATAATCCTCTTAGGAAAGAAAGAGGAGAAAGCATTTCCATCTGCTGCATGTTCTTGTTGGATGCAGCAGTTGCTGGGTCCCATTCTTCTACATTTCTCCCTGCCTTCCCTCTCTGAGGCATGACAGGAGATCTTAGGAAGGGAGAAGCACTTACAGTTGTAGCCTTCCTCATCTGAACCTGGATATAACCACAGATATGGGAAGGAAAGCAATAGGAGTTGGTCTTCCTCTAATGAATCACTTTGTGTATGGGCTGCCAGTCCTTATAGCCCCACTTTCTGCCTCTGTTCTTACATCTCTGCTTTATTTCTCCTTTTCTTTCTTGTCCAACACTGGATCACACTGCTTCTTCTCTTGATATGGTTGCCTCCTAGACTTTCTGCTTTCCACAAGCTGTCTTCTAAAGTTCTGCTGATGGTTTGGTACCTCTTGGGACTAAATGGATGCTGAGATCAACATTCTAGGATAATTCAGTTTTGGCATCAAAATCCTGAATCCAGACATCTGTGTTTTATGCAGGGAAGGAAGCTCTGGTCTGAAACAAATCTTCTGCACTTTTTTAAACAAAGGAGTTACAAAATCAAATTTCCCACCAAATTTAAAGAGCCTGAACAGAGTTTCTCTCTGCCCAATGTGAAACACAGACACGGGGTAATATTTAGTGCCTCAATGCTCTCTTAGAGCAATTGGTAATACCCCAAACCTGTCGGTCAAGGCTTGCAATCTTCAGCCTAAAAGGACAGGTCTCTACATCTTCAGAAGGAGTCAAACCTTCACACACTGTTTTTGCTACCATTTTTTTTTTTTTTCTTTTTAAAGTTGTGGACAATCTCTGACACTTACTTTGTGGCATTAGGATTTTAGCCTAGTGCCGTACAACGTCCTTAGTGTGCTGTGTGCTTGCCATTCTAGGAGAAGCTGGTCCCAGTCATGTGGGGTTTGGTCTTTGTAATGGCCAGGTCAGGTAGGAGGAGCAGCATGTTTATTTCAATATTAAGCCGTCAGCAGATTATAGCAATGTGTTGTGAGGAAAAAGAGGTTCCTGAACATTATTAAGTCTTTAGTTTGGGATTAGGAGGTTTTAAGACAGATTTAATTAAACAGAGCAGGGACACCTTTATAAACCTGAAGTTGGGGTTAATTCACTCCCCTAATGTGCTCCGTTTCTTGATTACACAAAGATGAAACAAATTCCATGTCGTACCTGGGGAGCCCTGCAAGGGAATGTGGAGTTTCATCTCCAGACAGTTCAGTGCCCTGACAGACCATGATTAATAACCATGTCAGGGGACTATTAATGATGGGATAAAATGAAATCAAGCCACGTCTGCCAGTGAGCCAGTCCCACACAGGGTGCTTTCATGGAGATAGTACCCTAGCTGAAGGGACAGGGACTGACCCGGTGAAAGAGGCCCTTCAGATCTGCAGCATGATGGGGGAAGAGGAGAGTGGGATACAGAAGTTGTCAGCAGTTCATGAGTAATGGGATCGGAGAGAGGTGTTTGTTTCATTGCCTTTTGCTTGGCATCTTTTGGACTGTGAAGAACCTCTTTTCAGTTAAGTGGTGAAATAGGTCAGATGCAATTAGAGCTTATCCAAACTGCCACCACTACAGTGTATTAACTGTATTAATACAATCCTGAATTGTGAATTTTATGCAAACTGTGTAATAAAGAAACTAGAGTATTTGATCAGGAGAAATTATTGAAAATGTCTGGATGTTTGACAGTAAGAGAGTAAATACAGTTTTGGGGATATAACAGCAAATTTTCTGTTCTGTATTAATGTGTTTAGAAGTTGTTAAACCCAGAAAGGACCATCTTGCCTCTCACAATATAGCTCTGACAGTTTTTTTCTTAGTTTTCCCTGTACTGAGATTGAGGTTTTGTATGTGATTAAAATATCCTTTCCCAAAAGGCATCTGCCCTGGTTTTGAGTTACGAGGGTAGGGGAAAGTTGCAATGTCTTCGGAGAGCCAGTTCCACAGTTCCCCTGCTTCATCACTGGTGTTATTTAAAGTCTCCATTTCCTTCCCATTGTGAGTGGTAATTTCCAGCTGTTGAAGGAAAGACCTCGTGCGTACCTGGAACTGGAAGCATACTCACATGCTGCTGTTGGTCCACATCCCATTTATATTTTTTGGTGGACTGAACAGACTGGCCTCTTTCCATCTCTAACTGTTCGGCAGGCTCCCAGGATACAGTCCTCTCTGTCTGTAATCTCTTAATTTTATTTTTGTGCTTAACCCACCAGTGTCTCCTGAGCCATGGCCTCCCTATGTTTGCACAGAGCACCCTCATTCACATCCTTGACAAAAGAGATAAAAACTGATATTAAGTCTTGGATGAATTTGTTGATTTTCTTGCTTGCTGTGTTCTCCAGTTCCTTCTAAGTACCGTTGCTGTTCAGAGTATTGTATTGTCCCCAGTTCTGCATATGCATGTAGTAAAATGAACTCTATTTGAATGGGCCCAGCTCCCAGAGGGATCT
Source organism: Oxyura jamaicensis (assembly GCF_011077185.1). Lineage (NCBI taxonomy): Eukaryota > Metazoa > Chordata > Aves > Anseriformes > Anatidae > Oxyura > Oxyura jamaicensis. Next base: position 14,544,356 of record NC_048901.1, on the reverse strand, counting down.
GGACCACTTCCTAACACTTATCATTCTGAGAGATCAGTACATTTTATTATCAGAGCTTTTATGTTTATTACCAGGTTCTGGTAAAAATACCAAGAAGTATCAGACTGATACAGAGCTCTGCAGGACGCTAGGATGTTCTCAAGTAAGTAAGTTAATGTGTGTGGCCAGACTTTGAGATGGTGCATTCTAGCAAACCCAGCAGTCAGCGCCTGAAGTGTCTTTTGCCTTCTTACATCTCTTTTAGGGTTATTCCTTCAGCTTCTAGGTTTGAACAAAGTAATGTCATAATGCACATCTTACATTTTTAGACAGAAAAGAAGATTCTTAATCCAAACACACCACGAATACTGGGCAAGATGAGGGAAATGTTGGTTCCTTGTTCCGTAGTTTCAGTTCTGTACCTGAAATGTCCTGCTACAAGCTATCTTAAATGAATAAATAAATTTCAAATCCTATGTGTGAACTGAAAGTACATGAATATACAGATCTAGCTTCTGTATCCTGTGCAACTGTTTTCTCATTTTTTGTTCTAAGGATCTGTATAAAGCTGGTGCAAGTTCATGGTGTAGGCAATCACAGCTGAACACTGAGCCAAGGATACAAATTAAGTCCAGATTTTTGAAACGTTCCTTTAGAAGTCCTCTATAGTTATGCACCGTCAGCCTAATAGTGATGCCTTTGGTCAGACCACTTCATGAACACAGTATTCAGGGAAAAATTGAAGCTGGGGAGGGGGGGGTCAGAATTTGCCTTTGTGTTGTATTCTGAATGCCACTTGGTACAGACATTATTTTCTCCTTTTGTTGGTGTTGTTGTTGTTGTTTCTGGAATACCAAACAGCTTGTTTGTAGCAGGGTTGTATCACTACTGACATGCGGATCTGGACTCTGGCCCTGCAGATAGTTAACGAAGGGAAATAATGCCACCTTATGTCCTGATTTGTCACTGCCGAGCCTGATGTTTCGAGTCAAATGCATTTTCAGCAAGGACTGTTCTGAATCGTGTTTCCCCTGCTTTGTGGAGTTATTTCTACTTGATCAGAATGGATATGAGGTGGATGTGAAATGCATACGTGTGAGGGTAATGATTTGGCTCCTATTTTGCATGAGCTTGGTAGCATCAAAGCAAAAGCAAGTACTCATCAGCCTCAAAGGGCTAGCACCAAACCACTGAGCATTCACATGAAATACTTCTTGGGTTACTAGCAAATGAGATAAAATTTACAAATGCAAAAAGGTTTAGGCATGTGTTGCATTGATTTGAAACTCTACACAATAAATTTAAAAGACTTCAAAACAAATGGTACTAAAAGTGAACTGCATTGGAAATGTATGTTTACAGGTGGTATATTTCCTTGTGTTTTCCTTTTATTTTTGACTGTTGCTTTGTGTTTATGTTATTTGTGTTTTTTACACTTTTTTTTAGAAAATAGTTACTTTCTGAAATTAAATACATATAAATATATATACATATATAGAGGTAGTTGAAGTATTAGGAGCTAACTGAGCATGAATACATGGAGAGGAACCTGCTAAAAGACCAGTTACTATTTTACTCAGACAAAGTGGAAATGAACCTGCCAAGACAGTGGTGCTGAAGTCATTGGAACTCACTGAAGTAAGCAGAAGTTGAAGGTGATGTTCTCTGAAAAGAGATGGACAGTTTAAGCTCCTTAAAATATGATGCAAAGCTATTCTTTTCATTAAAGATTTCTTCATCTTTACTGTACAATATTAGAAATGACCAAGGCAGATTCCTGCCCCTCAGAAGGGAAGAAGTATGGAAGATATTTTGTTTTCTTTAGTCATATTTTGTTAGGAAAGTTGGTATGTATGCTGCTCTAAATAACCTCAGGCATGCTCAAATAATGGGCAGGTTAACACCTTCACCTCTGCTCCCAACAAAACATTAGAAGTAAGAGCTTAATACTGAAGGAGTACCGAGAGGTCACAGCTACAATTTTTAGAAATTGTTAAAAACAGGGAAGTGATCAGATTGGATCATGGCAGAGGAACTGCTGCAAGTGATGGTGGCCTTCAGAAAGGAAAGATGCGTTTCCTATAAGACGGTGAGTTCACTCTTGCAATGGCATGGGTGTGTGCTTGTTTACCCGCTCCTTGTGTTGATATACAGGAAAATGCACAATAGATTGGTGTCTGTCAGCTTTTTCCACATTGCCACAATAGAATTTATTAAAAATAACTGTGCAAAATCATAGCTTTTGTGGTCTATTGAATTATCTTGTATAATTCTCTGGAATCAAGGCTTTACACAGGACTCTAATGCAGGAGAAATTGTGTTTCTTTATATCTTACAGCCTGAGGAGAAAATATGGTCACTTTCTACAGGAATGGGCACTCAAGTATTTCGTTTCTCTGGTGGAAAAACAGAGGTTCTGATCTTTGAGTTTTACTACAGCATGAATTTGTTTTTCCTCGTGTTCAGATTGCATTCTAGGGGGTTGCTGTTGTCTAAGCAACTTCTTTGTGATGGAATACCAGAGAGAGAGAGAGAGAGAGAGAGAGAGAGAGAGAGAGAGAGAAGAATCCACTCACTCTCCTGCTTTTGTAGTCTCTTTCCAGGGTTTTGGCATCATCTCTCTGTGTATCTGGTGTGTAGTTAAGAGAACATTTAACTCTGTTTTAGCTATCTTTATGCCCTAGTGGGCTCCTTCATAGGTAACGCCTTCTTCTTGGAACACATTCATTTCACTTGCTTTTGTCCTGAACCCTTATCTTCCTTGGTTAAATTGAGTGCTGAAATAGTTGGCAAACTTTGGGCATCTTTAATTATCATTAGTAAATTATTGAGAACACAGCGGACAATTGACGGTCAGGTCTTCAGAGCGCCATTAAAAGAGATTAGAAAAGGCTGTTTGTGTGCGTTGTACAAATTTGTTTGTTTTCAAGCACAGAGAGTATAATGAAAATGTCGCAGGAAGGCTTAGCTGTTGCCGTAGTACCAGTCAAAGCCTGGGACACACGATTGAGGCATCATTGTTCTGGGTTACCCAGGACCTCTGGGTTACTGAAGCTGGGAAAATGAAAGACAAGTGTAGACTGACCGCCCTACCTCCCTTCAAACCTGTCCAGGAATGTCTGTCTGCCTGTCAGTTGCAGGTGGATTCTGAAGGCACTTTTATATAATGACATAACTTAATTATATAAATCAGTAATATATTGACTGAATATCTCAGGTGGATATGTGCATTACCTCCAGCAAAAATCAATAACAAATGCTTTGGTTAAGAATGCAAGAAAAAAATAATAAATGCTCAAACGTCATCAAGGGAAGTTTCAATTTGAGGCAATGGATGTTCAGCCTGTTCTCAGATAAACAGGCAGTTAGGTGTTTTTAATTGTAGGCTTTGTCTAATATAAAAATATATTCTCTTATTACTCGTGCAGGATCTTGTCTAAACATTTGGTGTCAGTAATGTCTTATATCTGGTGGATTTCCCAGGATGAAGTTCCTAGTGCCAGAGTGCGTCGAAAGAATGTGGTGAAATGTGAAGTACAGGGGTCAGGAGGATGGAGCCCTGCATCTGGTTGTAGGTCTTCTGACTTTGTTTAAATTTCTGTTGAAAGTTTTTCTGGGTTGCATATCATCTTAGTTGTGTGTGTCAGTCAGGAGAGATGCTGGAAACATCCTTCACACTTTGTAGAAATTCATCTGGCTTTTCCCTCTGCATTGCCCCTGTGTTTCTAGCAAAGAATCTGTCACTTCATTTCTGGATTCACACATGAGTTTGGAATATTGAAGCGGAGCTTGACAAAGTGACTTAAATTTCTCACTTCCATCAAAATTCTGAATGGTTGTGTTTCAAATCAACAGTACTTTCCCTTAGGTTTCCTTGGAATTGTGCCAAACTCTAGCAAATGCTTACAGACTTTGAAGCTTCTCACAATGTCTGGTTGGTTTGATACAGTTTCTAACAGTGTTTTGCTGAAAAATTCACAATTGTCTTGATTGTGTGGATATTGTAGTCTCTGCACAGGTATATATTTTCACTGCAGGGTGGAATTAATGGGTGTCTGGAGAGGGTTTTCAGTTCCTCCAGCAAAATGTGCTTTGTGAGTTCCAGTACTCTACCTAATATGTGTTGCCACAGTTTATCACATGAGACAGACCAGATATGCAGGAGAGCCAGTTCGGATTTCCTCATGTGTAAAGTGTTACAACAGTTTTTGAAAGACAGGAGATGGTCATTTTGTTGACCCTACAAACTGCCAGACAATGATGTATATCACTACATGGTGTTATAAATAGCAGGTGAAAAACCTTATATATTAGACTGAGGGTCTCCCTGCCAAAAGATGCTGTAGAGGCTAAACTTTTACATGTGTTCGAATGAAAACCGGAGTAGTTCAGGAAAGAGAAATGCAGCCAGGGTTACTAAACATGGAGAACACCCATCTGACTCAGGAAGTTCCTAAGCCAAAAATAGTTGGGGATGCGACAAGTTTAAGGGCGAAGTATCACATGTCGTGTCTAGCAGCAGCTGTGGTCACTGTTGAGGTCAGGGTGCTTGATTGGGTCAATATTCAATCTGACCTGATACAGCAAGCATTCTTATGTTTTTAGATAAAACTTTGTTTCTCTTAACCCATTTTTCTAATAATCTTATACTGTAGTTTTAACAAATAATGAAATATCAGATGATTGGGTCTGGCTTGAACTATTTCCATCCAGAGCTGAATGAATCCCTTGAAGTTGCAGACCTTTGGGCACACAAGTGAATCTAGACTTGATGCAAAGTTACTTCCTTAATTAGACCAAAAACTGTACTGTACTAATGCAAAAAAAAAAAAAAAAAAAAAAATCATCTTTTTGCTTGCTGTCCCATGAATTATGCCCCCTCTTCTGTGTGGCTGCTATGCTTTGGGCTCCATGGAAGGGTCTTGTGTGAATCCTAGAGGAATGGTTAAGAAAGCTACCGTCTGCTACTCTGTGCCCTAGAAGGGCAGCATGAACAAATGCGAGCATTTCTTTTAGCCAGTCTGCTAGCCTAATATTAACTAATTCAGCAATTAAACTAGATTTGAGCGGGATACCTTGCTACCTATTTACAGTGACAGATATGAGGGCATGAAATTCTGGTTCAACCAAAAAGAATGTTCAAACTAAAAAAGAATGTTCAACCAGACCAGGGGGAGGAGGGGTTTTTGTCCGTTCCTGAAGGTCTTCGAATGGCCCCGTCATTGCCGCGTAGTTTTGCACACACCCTGCACACAGCCAGCAGAGTGCCTGAGTTTCACATGGCAGTGCACGTGATGCAGTTCTTCGGTCCTTCCTCTTTTTGTCCCCCTAATCAATTTTTTCCACTTTCTTTGGGGAAGAAAGAAAAGGTTGTGGAGGCGGGGAGAAGCAATTTCCTTTTAATTGCTTGTTTGTCCTTGTCTACTCTCCCATCCTTTCACGTTTCTCAGAGAAGGGTTGGGGGTATTTTTGTCTCTCTTTTCTTATTTTTGCTGGTACTGATGGGGAAGAATGACATTTTCTGCTTGGACGGAAACCAATCGCTTCCCTAGACCCCCTTGAAAAAGCTTAATTTGCTCAACTAGTCAGTATTCTGTCTTCGTTAAAAACTCCCAGACTGGAATTTGGATTTAATCCTTTGACTCACGTTTTTCCTTCTCTCCCAGCCTTCCACATACCCACTTATACTTCCCAAAGTACTTTCCTCACCACCTTTTTTTTATTATCATAGACTCAAGTTACCCTTAGCTTGGGAGGAGGAAGGACAAAAACCCCAACCCCTCCCAAACAAAAGCAAATAAAAAAGACCCTCACCAAAATAAATAAATAAGTAGGTAGAGAAAACAAGCTGCTAGTTCATAGTCTTCTGTCTTTCCCTTAAGGCATGAGGTAATGCCAAACTATTCAGTGTGTGATGCAACTGCCTGATAGACATTCAGAGAATCCCAGCAGCAGTAAAGACAGAGTTTACCCAAGCACAGTTTGGCAGTGAAACCAGTCTTCCCAACAAGAGGCTATTTAAAGCCACAATGCGACGCATTTTTAACATTTCCATTCAGCACAGGGTTTAATTGCTCACTGACAAACCACCTAGACGTTTGTGCCAGTGTGTTTGTGACTGGAATTGTTTGCTATCTGTGTATTGTGTCTGTACACTTTCTCCTTTTTTGCAGAGCTGTTCAGTTGTTAACTGAGGTTCTGAGGCAGGAATGAGAATGCATTCCCTTAGCACTTGCTGTCTGAGACAGGTCAGGAGGGGCTTTACCCTTTGGTCATGTCTTGCATCCTCCCTTTTTCTACAGTTACTTCTTCCCAGCAGCCTTTCCCCTTCTGCCAGCTTGTTCACAAGTTGAATGGGGTATGAAGATGTACTTAACTGTATTAACTTCACATAAAAGTGAGAAACTGTAGCACAGAGAGGTTCAGTGTCTTGCTGAAGGACGTGGAGATGATTTCTGACAGAACCAGGAATAACCGTGGCTCCTGACTCAGTGCCACTGGGATGACTGGGCCACACAGGCTTTGCACTAGCACAGGCTTTGCACTAGCTAGCTTTGTGGCTGCCCAGCCACAGCACAGCCTTACTGCCAGAGCTTTACAGCTTGCTTTTTATCTCTGCCTCTATGGATTATGCTGTTATCGTATCTACTGTAGCTATCTGATGGTATATCATGGATATCCATACACCTTAGTGTCCCAAGACTCAAATAAATGTCACTGAATGCCAGAAACATTACATATGCTCCCCTTGAACAGCAAGCTATGATCCACAGTGCTCTGTGCATTTCTTTCTTTCATTCTTACCTGCCTCATCAGAAAGTCTTGAGGTTGAGTTAATTTTACCAATTAAAAAACACCAGCACTTAAAAATGTGCTTAAGCTGCATCAAAGTGAAGTCAGGTCACATCACAGGACTCATAGACATGTTCTGACACTTTGCTGGGCCAGGGCCTTGATGTCTGTTGAACAGTTTGACATCCGTAGATAGGAGTAGTTTTGTGTGAGTCAGCAAAGGAAGATGGAGTTACACATGCAGATGGCAGCTTTATTTTGTGAGAACTCTCCAGGTTGATGAGCCTTAGTGGTACCCTCTCGGAGACAGCCAGCATTTTCAGCAGCTAAAGCACCAAAGTTGGATTCAGGGCAGCTGGATTCGGGTAACTGAGGTTTACTAGTGTGAGCTCGCGGAAGTCACTGTATCTGTCAGTGCCTCAGTTTCCACACATGCCACGTGGCCATAGTGATGGTTGTCCTCCTCTGTGAAGTGCTCAGGAGCTGGCTGATGCTAGCTGCATGGAGGCAGGTGCTGCTGGTTTGCAGGAGGTCACCATGGGTGCTGATCATCTGTGTACATCGGCAATGGGAAGAGAGTCCAAGAAATGCCAGGCAGCCCCGCTCCCTGCAGCCTCACTCCCATCACAGCACAACTTCCGGTACTTAAGTATTAATTAACAAATGAGCCAGTCCAGAAGCACTTAAATGATTGGCTTGGGTGAACTGTCCATTCCCTTGAGGCTTCTAAGCTCCTTTTTTTTTTTTCCTTTTATATCAAGGCAATGTCTCAGATGTGGTGGACGTGTTGACATTGCACAATATGGAACCACCCGCTCCTCTGTCGGTGCTTTCGCTGCCTTTGCACAGGACGTTACTGCAGAAACACGCTGCTGGGACACTACACTTCATGCCATCCCGTTGCATGGCAGGAGTCCAGGCCAGCACCCGGGAGCGAGTCAATGTATGAGATTAGTTTAATCCTCTCTCAGAACCCTCTGATGGGGAGGGGAAGGACAACGACCTAGTGCCAGCGTTTATTTTGTCCACAAGTTCAGCTTGAATAGAGAGGAGAAAGTGGCGGTGGTGGAGAAAGGGGAGAAATAGCCTACCTAGAGTTCATTGGGTCTGGAGGGCTGCCAAGCCCTGGGGGTGGCTCACAAATGGGGAGCGAAGAAAAGGGGGGAAAGAAGAGTGGAATGGTGATTAGAAATCACAAATGAAAGAATCCGAAGGAAGGGGGAGAAGGAAAAAAAAAAAAAAAAAAAAAAAGAAAAACACAAATGACAAAAAACTCTGCTTTCTGAATATGGGCAAGAAGGAGAAAAATTCCTTGCCTTTCTAAGGGTCCTATTCATCAGCAGACGCACTTGCTCTTTTGCCAAGGGAAAAGGAGCACCCTGAACAGTCCTCCCCTCTCTCCTTGGGAGGCACCTGCTGGCATAACCGTGGTGCGAGAGAAAATACTGTCTGTCCCCTGCCAAAGCTTCTTTTACAGTCCTGTTTCTTGCAAGGCTCTTTGGTCTCCATCTCCTTTTGCTCCAGCCCGCCTCTCTCTGTTGTTGTGCCTCTTTTCTGAGGTGTGTGTCCGCAACTGTGGGCAGCTCAGAGTTTGCTAAATAAGGCTTCTCCAGTCTGCTTAGCAGTGCAGAATCGCAGCATGTAGGAGGATGCCTTCTAACGCTTCACCTGTCACTGTTGCTGTCAGTGCAGAGCTGTTCCACACAGACGTTTCCACATCTTAGGAGAAACCACCAACACATAGGATCCAAAGCCAGGCTGAATTCCACATTCTGTGAGCGGCCCTGGATGTTGGGGCTGTTTAGATCTCTATGTGGTCAGTAAAATGCAAGCATCTGTCCCTCTGCCTTTCTGTGCACCTGTAGCCAGGCAGGGTGAGAGCTGTCTGGATGGCCGGGCTCCCTCCTGAAGGGCAGAGGGACTGTACTCTGCAGGTACTTGGACGTGAGCAGCCCTCAGGTGGAGAGCCAGGAGCACACACAGAGGGAAGCAGGTTGCAGGGTGTTCTACAGCAGACTTCAGAGGGAACCTAAGCTGCTGCTTTACAAGGGGGCTGCTTTTGGCCTTTTCCACAGAAACTGTATGCAGGAGCGCGTTTAAGAGACCTGTCATCCAGTCTAACACTCCTTGAGGAGTTTGTTTTACTCATGCCTCTCTTCTTGCTGTGCACGAGCCACAGTGACATGCAGAGACAGTGCACCTGTGGCCTTCTGGACTCACCAGCATTTTATGTTTCCCCTTCCCATACCCTTCCAGCTATTCACTCTTTTCCTAAAAAAAAAAAGAAAAAAGAAAAAGAAAAAGCATGTTGTGTGTCCTGCTCTCTCTCCTTTATGCATAAAGCAGCTTTAAGCTAGGACCCTTTTTCCTGGCATGCATTGACTCACAGCCTTGGTGGGGCTCACCCTCCCTTTTGGGGACTGAGGGTCTCAAGTCCCACCTCTTGCCATCGCGGCTGACCCAGCCACAGGCTCTGTCTCCCAGGCCAGTGAAACTGGTGAGCGTGCCTTTCTTTTTCTAAAGTGAGACACTCTTTTGTGCCAGGAGACGTCCGGGCAAGGTGCATCCTCCCTTTTCTCCTGTGGCACGCTGCCTAAAGCCCTGCCCCCGGACGCCTCTGGCTGCTGGCAGCTGCTCGGCTTTCCCCTTCCCACCAGGGGCCCGGCAAGAAGACCCCAGCAGCAGCACCCAGCTCCCACCTCCCTCTCCTCCTGGTCTGCAGCCTAGCAGTCAGGCTGGAGGTTTTTCCCCCTGTATCGCTGCCGGGAGCTTCGCGCGGCGCTCGGACAGCCCCACCTGGCGGCAGCGCCACCGGGAGGCAGCCGCGGGCCGAGGGAGGGAGGTGGGAAGGCAGCGCCTCGGCGGGAAGAAAGCGCTTGGTGCGAAACGCCTTGTCCAGGGGGGTTATCCCGTAAAGGTGAGACAGGTTCTAGCCACTTGGTGCAGAATCTCTCGAGAGTGCCGGGGTGTGTGATTTTAATTATCCACCCCCCCCCCCCCTTTTTTTTTGAACCAGATGTGATGTTTGGACCCGAATCCAAATCCGGATCTGAATTTCCTCCCGGATCAGGTTTCTTTTGTTCTGGGACCCCATTTTAATTTGTAGACAGCTAGAAAGACAGAAACACATGTTCCCTGGAAGCAGCCGGGGTGATGCTGGGTCGTTAAGTATCAACAGAAATGACTGAAATACCACATGTGAGTGCTGGTGGACAGAGTAACAATTTTGGAAAAAGCCTTGCTGGAGTGCTACAAAATGCAATTGTTTAATTTGGTAGGGCAGAATGAATGTGTTTGGAAACTGAAAGCCCAATTCCTGCCCCGTTTCCTGCTGTTCTCACTTCCCTGTGCTATCTATCATGTGTGCTTATTGCATTAGTTTTTGCCTGTTCTTTTAAATGACTTTTGACTGCTTTTTAACACATCACTGGGGCTCTCTGAGAGTGCCAGAGCTGCAGCGGAGTAAGTTATTCGTCTGTCTGAGATCCTGGTGGAAGGTAGAAGATGCCCCTGCTGCTTGCCCTTTCTGAGCTCCTTCTGATTCCTATTCTTCACTGTCAGCAGAGTACTGAAGTCCACATATTTCCATCCGATGTAATTTGGGAATTGGGTGTGCAGGAACTGTGTAATCCCAAAGAGCCTGTAGAGGCTTTGCTACTAGCAAACAAGCTCAGGTTCTCTTTTCCATCAGAAACCGAACTGGGTGTACCAGGATTCCCCACCCCCAGCTGCCGGGGCCATGTGCAGTAATACTTAAATGCAGCACATCCTAGCGTGACAATACAAGACCCAGCTATCCTGGCTTTTCAATTACTTCACAGGAAGCTGTCAGGAACGAAATATTCCTGGAGCAGCCCACTAAGTCTAGGGTTTAATTCCTCTGTATATTTTTCTAAAGCAATCTCAGATTATAACTCTCAAAGTGGAAATCCAGGGGGTGAAATTTGCTATATGTTTCCCTGGTAAAGAGTGTGTGTGCTTGAAGGAGGTGGAGAGAGAAGAGCCTAGGCTGTTCTCACTGCTCAGCTGTCCACTGAGAGCTGTCTAGAATAAACATAGGTTTACATTGCATAAAAAGTGATTGATGCTTAACCTGTACCATTGTTCTGTAACTGTCTTCTGGAGGAAAAACGTACCTCAGAGCTCATTTATAAACAGATTGAACATATGTTATTTAACATATATGATATTACATGTGTGTAAAATGTGGATCAGACTTTATCGGTGTTTTGCATCCTTTCCCAAGCTATGCACTTGACTCGTCCTCATGTTGCGTCCGTATAATTGCTAAAGCAAAATTCCAGGCAGCGAGGAATCCCATGCAGTACAAATGCACTGGTTCGTTTTGGGGACTGATTTCAGATGGAGCCTTTATTCATAGTCAGTGTTAAATCCTGCACAAAAATCAAGCAATAACTGATATGCTCTGTTATTTTGTCCGTAACAAGCCCCATTATTATTAGCCATCTCATGTGAGGGGAACAACCTAAGTCTGAAAGCACTGCAGCAACACTGTCACTGTGCTGTGCCCGGGCCAAAAAACCCTGCTGCCCCTTTGCTGACACACTTCTGCTTTTGGTGGTGATGGTAGTGGAAACTCTTAGTTCAGCCATCTCAGCCCATACTGCAGTTCCCATGTGGTATTCCTGTGCTGCTCACTATAGAACAAAGAGGAACTTGATCTAATCACTTTTTTACTTTTATTTTTCCCTCAAAGTGCTCTTTATGTAAGCCAAGACCCAGAGATATTTAAAGCATGGGTGTTCAGGTTCAATACTTCTCATCTGGCTGGGAATCACATTTTTTCCACTGGGCCGTTCTTCTCTCCCCGAGGCTAAGGAAAACCAGCAGCACAGCACTGCACAGCGCAGAACCACACAGGTTCCTGGCTTTGGCACCTCTGTCCTTGATGTTTGTAGGAATGCCCAACATCAGATGAAGGCATGTATGTGCTTGGGTGCTTTAGAAAGTGAGCTCTGCTCTGCAGATGGGGGCAGCATGTTCATCAGGAAGACATTTGTGTGCTAGTTCTGTGCATAAAACAGAGAATACTGGTTTTTGTTTGTTAACAAAACCTTTTTAATGTGCTTAGTGAAATTTTGACACCCATTCCATGTTCGTTCAACCAAGCTGCCTTTGGTCTGATTTTTCTTTCAGAAGGCTGGATTTTGTTCAGATTTATCCTCTAACCAGCTCTAGAGAATGCCATCCCCTCCACAGCAGAACAGTACAATTTTTTGAGTGTTTAACAGGGTTTCTCCCCTCTGATCCATCATCGTGTAGTCTGGCTTAACACCTTCGCCTCTCACACAGAGGGCAGTTAGCAATATATCTGCAAACTGTTTGCTGTAAATTCAAGGTGAGACCCACGTGTGTGGCTATAAAGACTTTTTCATGTGAGAAACATTTGTGGGGGAATCCTGGTGCAGGCTACCCACAGGGGACTTTTGCTGTTGACCTGTGCAAGGCAGTCATTGCACCCAAGGCTCCTGATGAGATGCAGTGGACACAAACCAGGACCCCAGAACACCCTGGTCTGTATCCCATTGCTAGCATCTTGCAGCAGCCCATCCACCTGCGCAGCACATGGTAGAACCTTGGGATAGTCTGCAACCCATAAATATGCAGCACGTCTTTCCTAAAAACTGGAGGTAACAGCAGCATCTTGGCTGAATCACATCCATTCATGAGCTTGTGCACCGGGTCTGGTTGTGTTCCTGTTTCTGTGTCCTGCTGTACCACGCTCCACAGCTTACCCGGTGATCTGGCAGAGCTGCTGGATCAGCCTGGGGAAGTTTTTGCATGCCCTCCTCGCTGGCTGTGACAGCTGCTTGGATAACCACCACAGCTCTATATCTTCCTAGCCATAAAAAAAAAAAAAAAAAAAAAAAAAGGCATTTATTTGAAAAGCAGCTCACTGAGGGTTCTTTATAAGGCTTCAGACTGATTCTGAGAGGCTGCAAAGCCCTTCCTAAAGCTCATTAAGAACTCACTGAACAAAGGGAGTTGCAGCTGTTTGACAGATTGTCTCAGGGCTGTCACACAGAGGCTTAACGTGACCTGTCATGTGTTATTTAGGCTTATGAGTGATGGAGGAAGAGTAGTTCTGGAAATAGGAAAGGGAAACCATATTAAGCCAGGGGAAACCGTGTTCTGGGCTTTTGGCCGGTAGTGGCTTTAAGCATAGATTATTTAAATGGCAGGCTGCTGGGCTGGCATTAGACCTATAGGTTATTTAAAAATAGCAGCATCTTAATAATTTAAGAGAGTATGAGTATCAGTACGTGTGATGTGATCAAAAATACACTGGTATAATTCCAGGAGCCGTCTGCTGCATGACTGGGCTCACTGCAGTAGGAGAGGATTTGGGACATGTTTTAACAGTTGGAAAAAATCTAGAATGAATGAATGGTGGGGAAATTTCACGCTGTATTGAATATGCATATGTAAGTACACATGTATTATAGCAAACATATATTTTTCTGTTCTGTTTTCATGTTTCTATGATTGATTTCTAATTTATTAGGGGTTGAAAACTGCCACTGGAGGAAAAAAATTGTTTCTCTAGTGTAGACAGAGGACTGTCTGTTTGATTTAAGGTCTGTTGTTGTGAGTGATGGTGTTTGCTCCATAAAGCTACCAAACATGCAGGCAAACTTAGAATTATGCGGTAGACATGCTAAATGTTTATATGTTTTTCAAGGCTAACCACAAATAGAAAATGAAAAACAGAAGGGAAGTAAACTTTTTTTTATTTTTATTTTTATTTTTTTTTTCTTCAGGCTTTCCTCTGACTAGTGGAAGGAAACATCTCTGGGCTGGTTAGTGAATCAAAGCCCATGATGGAGGCCCCTGACCCAGCCTGCTAGTCATGCTTGAAATTAGCCATTGAACTGATCAGATCTGGTAATTCCATCTCTCTTTACCAAAAAATGCTAGCACAGATTAATTATGTGCCCTTGTGCACTAATTTCTGCTTGCAGCCCCATCCCCACCATATCTAGGTAGCAGAAATGCCTTTCTGAATTTCCAGATCACCACGCTGTCACTCCTTGAAGAAAGGAGGGTCAGTCCTTCGTGGTCTCCCTGCCAAAGCTACTGCTCAGGTTGCAAAATGTACCTTGTTTTTGCCTGTCTGCGTGCAGACATAACACCTAAAACTTCAAAGTAATAGCAAAAGTAAAGTACAGGTTCTTCTGCTGCAGAAGGTGTCTTGATAGCTCCTTGCTGGATGTTCTTCCTGCTGTCTGGCAGAAGGAGATGGTGCACATGCATGCATACAGATACCACAGGCAGCCACTTTGCAACAGTAACTGTATGGTGTGCAAAGACTTTTTCTTCCTTAAGAGGCAGCGTGCTTCACATTTCATTTCATTAAAGTCAGAACAATTCATGCCAAAGGGATCAAAAACCTAATGGAAAAATCAGTCTTGGAAAACGCTTATTTGGAAAGGGTTACTACCACACTGGGCGGCTGGCATTGCTTTGCTTATTAGATTTGCTAGTGCTTGAGAGTGATGGAACGCTTCAGCAGAGCAGCAATATTAAAGCAGCTGAATGGCTTAGGTTTCCCCTTTACTCCTAGATGAAAGGCAGAGGAAAGAAATGGTTTAAGAGAAAAGCAGCAAGATGAGAATTTGCTGTTGCCACCATCAGCTTTGGGAGGAATTTGACCAAAATGATGGACTGGCACTGGCAAATATCAGCTTTGCCTTGGGGAAAGTAGAGTTAATTAGAAAGCCAGAGCCAGCCTTGCAAAAATCGCATCTGTGCTGTCATATACACCAAATAACCCAAAAGAATGTGGTTTGTCTCCATAATAGTGACTTACAGGGCCAAATAACACTTCTCCAAACCTTTGGCTAACAGCCATAGAAATCTTCTTTAAACAGATGCTGTCAACATGAAAAATCATTATACGTATTAGTTTGGAGATATATATCTTTATTAATGTTCCTAACCTGTGTTACTAAAATAAACTCTTTTTGCTTTAAGCCTCACTGACACTTTGCCATTTCTGTGGTCTATTTGCCTCAACTCAATTTTGGTTCCCAAATTTGACTCGTCAAGTTCCCCTTCGCCCTGCAAGCCTTTTCAGTGACAGCACCAGTAAAAGAGAAAATGACAACACCTGAGTTCAACTTAATCTAATGTGGGACCAAAGGTGTTTGGGTACATTTTCCCCTAACTGCACATTTTCAGCTTCCCTTGTGTTAGGAGTTCTTCTCAGCTGAATCATTGCAGCACTCCTTTTCTGTTGTCTTAGCACCTGGTGAGGTGATCAGTACCACGTCTCTGTGACGTATTTTATTATTACTGTGTAGTGATTGTTTAGGCTGTGGTATCATTTTGTCTAGAATATAAATGGGCTGCTGCATGGGGCTATCTTATTCATATTTTTCCCCTGATAAACTGAATTCCTCAGACTTAGTTTAGACCTTGCCTCACAAGTTTAGTCTAAAACAAAGATAAGCCAGGAAAAAAATAAGCAAATGGAAACAAACTTAACTATTCCTGAAACGTTTGAAGGTAGTTCTTGGCTTTTTCTGAGGGAAGAGTATACTCAGGCCCATCTCCATATGGGGTGATGTTTTTTCCTATTAACTCTACCTGCCCACTGCCTGGTGCAGATTGCATCTGTCAGCCCTTTGTCTTTACTTGTTTCAGGACAGCAGAAGCACTGGAAACCTTTCTTGCTTCTTTTCCAGACTGACCATAACCTGCATTCTGCTGTGTGATCTTACAATGAAAGGTAAAATATGTCAGAGTGTCTGGTCAGCGCAGAGCTGAACTGCTGCTTTGTCTCCTGGGCGCTTGTGACTGAGTTGTTAATCTAAATTAAGACTTTCACTTCATCTCTTAGAAGAAATTGTTTTGCTTTCTTGGTGTATTTTCTTACTGAGCTGCTAAGTCTAAGGCAAAAGCTAACAGGTAAAGGATATTTTAAACAACAACAAAAGACCAAGGCAGAGCTATTCAAAGCAATCACAAGTAACATTTTCTTTGGCATCAATTCAGGTAATTGTTGTGACACGTTAGTGACTTACAGTGAAAAAATCCAGGTCTGAGAGCAACAGTGATTAGATAAACATATCTTTATGATGGGAGCAGACCTTGTTAACAGCCTGTGGCATTCATGTTCCTCTCAGATCACTGGTTTATGATCAGAAGCTCTCTAGTGGGAAACACAACTGCAGTTTTTCAATATGCACCTAACACTTAGTTTCAGTGACTTTTTCTGGCTCTGGTGCAGACTGTATGTACTTTTAGCCATCTCACTTGATCTCTCAGTGGTCCAGTTCCAAAAAAGCAGGGGTCTTCATCGTCTTTTGTTAGCTTCTGGGAATGGTGGAGCAGATCACCAGGGAAATCTCAGTCAAAGCAGCACATGCTAATGTGAAACAGCAAAGAGCATGTACACGTAGCTGTTTTGTGTCTAACTGCTGGTCCAGAAAAGATTTCTTATGGAAAGGCAGCAAAGTTCAGGTATGGATTTACCAGGAAAGGCCTGGGAACTGCAGCACTGGAGATGTTTGTCTGGATGGGGTTGACCACCTGGGATTCCTTCTGCCCCTGGTTTAGTCTTGGATTCTGTGAAACTAGGACAAATAGTGATGAGCACAATGATGCCATGCCCTCCGTTAGGTTCATTAACCATTACCATAAACCAGTTCTTAAATGGATTGACTTGAAATACTGGGTTTTCTTCTTGTAAACAGAACCAGTCACAAGTATTTACCATCATTAGCTTTTTATGCTTGAGACATCTCCTTTTAATCACCGTGGACAACCACAGATTTAAGAACTCTACACTACTATGAACTTCTTCAAAGTTTGATATTATTTATACCCTGAATTTTGGGTAGTGTCTACCTTTAATAACAATAGCTGAAGTCAGTGAAATGCAAACAGCAATTTAACCATTGGGGAAGAAAATATTAATGAACTGTCTGTGAGCTCCCAAAACTTTGATTCAAATTTTGGATGATGGTTCAGCTCAATTCTGCTTCTAATTGAATGTGCTTCCACCCTGACTGTATCAATAAATAAATAAATAAATCGGATAGTCTCTGGAGAATTCTCAGTAGACTGTATTAATTATTGCTATAGTATCTGATTGATCCAGAAAATAATTAAGGCTAGCCTCATAACTGGGAGTATTTAATATGAGTAAAATGTAAGTCAGCAAGGCCCAGGAGGGTCTTTTACCATCTATGGTCACTTTGGTTCTGACCAAAATATAAATTACATTTATATTTTTCTATCTCCAATAGTTAGTTTATACTTTCTGCTTTTCAGTCATGGTGGTGGAGCTGCATATTAATTTCAGATTTCCTGTATCAGATCATCTGTCTTGAGACACTCAACTACCTTTCTATTTTGGTATTGCATTACAAAGCCGTGCCTATCTTGATGCAAACTGCAGCAATTTGACTAAGGGGGAATAACATATTTGGAAGGTGAATAATACTGTTGATCCCCAAGAAAACAGGAACTTTTTGTTTCATACCTAATAACATGGAGCTGTATGAATTTAACCTGTTCTTGTTTACGGTCTTCAGATATTTTCTTGCATTACCTCTGTAATGCAGTGAAATCTAGTCTGATGCTATGTCACTATTAATAAAATTCATGTCTAGCTTTAAGAGTGTTTTCCTGTAAGTAATGATGCTTATTTTATTTTATTTTATTTTATTTTATTTTATTTTATTTTATTTTTCATTGAGGAATGTGATTCTTTGGTAAACAGTCTTTTCTGATTGTTGCTAAATCTAAATTCCAGGGATTAGGGACTGGTACTGCAAGACCAAAGGGAAAAAAAAAAAAAAAGAAAAGTGTACTTTATTAAGAGACTCAATCCTTAGTTTCCCATGGTAGGTATCAGAGATTGAATCGAGCCCACTAAGATGGTAGGATAAGGGCTGTACTGCACAATCCACAGGAGTAAATAAATACACATATTTTAAAAAGCACATAAACATGACTAAGAATAAGTTGCAATACAATCAGTATTTCCACAGAGGTTGTTTAGTTGTTTAACTGTCAGTGCTGTTCTTGCTCCTTTAAGTTTTGGTACAATCAGTTCCTTGTATGTTATCCAACAGATTTTAGGCGATTATAGGAAGTTTCAGTATCAATGAACAACATCTGGCTTTCTGACATTCATGACTGCATGGAGTAGAATTTATTCTGCAATTCAAGAACATCATTATAATATTTGTTTCCATATTTCAAAGAGTACGTCTGTTCATCTTCAGGAATTCTGCAGGGATATGTACTGTTTCCACTTATTTTTCAAGTTGCTGTGGTAACAAGGAGATACTGCACTTAATATTTATCACGTGCCAGATCTGTGCCCTGGATATTGGCCCAGTTCTTCGAGGTACTTAATACTGCCTGAAAGTGTCAGAGAGCTGACAATTCACAAGTAAACCAGAGGTAACTGAGGACATTTAGTCTACATCACTGTTGTGAAAATGGTCATATGCCTGTTGATAGCAGGATGGCAGGATAAAAATTCAATGCACCTCTTTGGCTGTATGTTCCAAGAGATACAAGTGTCAGCCAGATCTGTTGACCAAGAGAAATCCGGTGAAGTTGTCCTCAGCAGCAAGAGAAAACAGAAAGCAAACATTTTCCCTATTTTTTTCCCCATTTTTATCTCTATTTTTTTGCCTAATAATTTCCCTAAATTATTTTTTTTTTTTAACACCTAGAGGTTATTTGTTTTTCCAGCCTGTGTCCCCTGTAATTTGTACTTGGATTTCTTGGGCAGAATACCCAAGGGAGTGAGTGTCAACCAGAGAGGTGTTTCTTTGTGTAGGATATCCCCAGTTACAGCCTACCTGGAACCTGAGCTCTGGGGTCCCATCCAGTCCTGCAGACCATGACCTGCAGTATGTTTGCTTCTGAAGTCCAAGAAACTTGACAGTGAATAACTATGGAATTAGCTAAGCACAGCTGAAAATTTATTTTTGTCAAGATGTTCATGTCTAGAAAGAATACTTTACAAACTTTGTTATTGCAAGTCTGCTATAAATCTGTATTATTACTGATTTGATGCTTTCAGTAGCTGTTTAAATGAGTAATACTTAAAAAAACAAAAACAAAAAAACCCTACCATATTGAAACAATTATAGAAATAGTGATCTTCTGATAAAGGGATACACCTGTATGTTATTTTTCATTGTCAAGTGAAGCAGGGAAACACTGGCACAGTATTTGTGGTTCTGGGAAACTATTAGGTCCTTCACTCTGGTGTGCTCTGGGCTTCTTTTGTGGCCATGGGAAAATAGCTTGGATTCAAATATATGCTCATATTGCTGTGGCTCAACAAATAATTACTGGATGTTGTCTCAATGCAGGTGCTCAGCCCTCTCTTTGTGTAGGGTCATGATGTCGTAGTGAAACTTCTTTTACTATGTGCTAAGTTAAGTCCTACTGCTGTGTGTTTGCTGAGAGGTGAGAATATTCATGGATTTGGTTCACCCAAATCCAGTGGTTCCTGCTACCTTACTGGTTCCTCGGGTCTTTCTGTCTATGTGAAATCTGCCTTAAGCATAAATTCACCCCTGCTACATGATGTGCTACAAGCCAGCTGTACTGTGGCAGCTGTACTGGCTGTGAAGTGTTCTTTTGTTCATTTTCTGATTTCCTGTAACCAAAACTCTGTCTTTCTACAGACACAAAACAATATCAAGCACTGGCACACAGTGGTCATTTTATTAAAAAATGCAGGTGAATGCTTTGGAAAGGGCGCTAGCTGCCACAGAAGGGTAGACCGGAGCCTGGATTTAAGATGGAATCTGTGCTGAATTTTATCTTACCTGTTTTATCGACAGTTTCACATGGAGAAAGCATTGGATTGGAATTCGGAAGCCCTGACGTGTATCCTTCGTGGCTGTTCCAGACTAGGTGTTTGATTGTGGGTAAGTCACATCATACCCCCTTTGCCTTGTGTTTCCCATGGGTAATTCCACCCCCCAGCTATAAAGTGCTGTGAGACTTTCCAGTGAGAGCTAGGTGTGATCCGTTATCTTTGGAATAAATATCCAACACATACTGTTTAGCATCACAGGTAATGTAGTTCCAAAAGCTTGGCAGCCTGCCATTAGAGGTCACTGTAGCTCTTTATGTACTGGCCTTAAAAAGCTGCTCACATTCATAGCAGTAGTCACTTACCTTGCAGTTCAACCTGGTTTCATGGGTGTTTGTATAGGAAGGAATAGCCTGGAGTTAAGTGATACATAAGTTTGCTGAGATCACGTCTGGGGAGGACACATGTTGAATAAAGATCACCAGTCTCAAGTTTGGTTTCCCTAGTGATACTACAAATAGCAAAACCAAGCCAGAAAAGATTGCACGAGAGTGTTAAAACTGTGCTTCTCTCCGGTCATGAGGATGTGAATCTGTCCAGTTTGGCATGCAGGTGTGGTTTCAGCAAAGCATTAAACATGATTATGAGAAGAGGATAGCACAGATGGTCTAGCTACTACCGAGTCCCCTGAACTTGAGACCTCTTAATCTAGATGTACTCCTGTCTCTTGTGGATTTTGAGATAAATCTTGTAGTATGCTGTGATTTGTGTTTGTTACTATCATATAAGAGAAATGGATAAGTAACACTTTCGAAACTTCACAGTTCAGTAGGATGTAGATACGGGGGAGTGAAACATGAAATATGCAAGAAATAAAACATATCTAGATGTGGTTGGTGCCATACAAATTCCAAGTATTAAAAAATATAGACCTTAAAGAAGTTGCAGTAGAGTGATATAAACAATTGTTATTAAGGTACAATTTTATTGTTTTTAATTGACAGTAAACTCTGGCCAAACTTTCCTCTCTTTACTTGAGAATGCAAGACAGAATTTCCTTGAACATTTGTTTTTACCATTTTGTGTTATAACCAAATATCAAGAGACATTTCTCTTCTGCAAGTATAGCCACTTTAGAAATGAGGTGAATGATGTGGACTTTAAAAAATGGTCAAATAGTGATAGTAGATAATGCAAAGGCTGGCATGTTTTCAGTCACCTTTATGTCTTTTTTGTGGTGATTACCCAGAGTACTGGAGGATGCTACCAAGCATCTGTATGGGCTAGCGTGTACTATGTGGAGTACTGCCAAGTTAGAGATACCTGAGCTAGGTCTGAACAAATGGTTGTATTTGTATTGCACAGCATAGCACTGTATGGAGCCTGTAGCACTGCCACATCAGCCTGGTCCTGCAGGAGCCTTGTTTTCTGTGTCTTTCAGCAGCATTAATTTACTCAAGTGGAACAGAGCATGCATTTGTTATTCCAGATTCAGGGTCACCTGCTGTGGGACTGTGTAACCATGTGAGGGCATGCCCTCAACATTCTTGAGCATTTTTCTCTCTTACATGAATGAGCGTTGCTAAAGATAGTGCTGATCAACAGAGATAAATGTGGGGAATAAAAGTAACTTGTTTGGGTGGAAGTAGACAGAATGTGGTGAAATGAAATGTGCAGAGCTAAATGACAAAACCATGAGATCTTCAATAAGAGAGTCTGTGCACAGATCCCAAAGTGAGCACTGCCCATGATTAGACTGGGGGCTGCTCAGTTCTGTCAGATCAGAGGTAGCCTGACTGCATCCCAGTTCATAACATTACAGAGAGGAGGGTGATGAGGTGCAGCACAACCTGTGCACTGAGTTGGTCCGTCGTTTCAATCACACAGCTCTCATGTCCTTGCATTCTTTGCAGTTCCTTGTGGTTTAGTCTTAGTGGATATATTCATCACCTCTTTCTTGTGAGACTAATTAACCTATTACCAGAAATCCTGACAATGATCTGGGAAAATCAATGATGTAAAGAAAGGCTGTTAGCACTTAGTATGCTTTGCAAGCATACTAGCTGGAAGGTCGTTGCTAAGAGAAGAAATTATTTTCCTCCTGTCAGTGGCACGGCTGGACGCTGTTAATGTCATACAGCCCTGTGCTGGCCTAAGAGAAATGAGTGGTGTGAAACCTGCCAAGTTTTACTCAAAGGGCTGCTGTTCATATCAGAAACCTTGTCACCTCAGTGAACTTAAAGGGAGGAGTGGGAAAGGAAGTCCTATTCTATTATTTACATGTGGCTGTTGGTTTTTATTTGCTTGTTTGTTTAAGCAATTTTCTGTATTAAAATTGAACTGAGACATCAGTGTTGGTGCTCAGGGGTGGCGGTACTCTGCCAGTACAAATACAATCCAGGTGTATTAGGCAGGTGACCTGTGGAGATAGGGACGTTTTAATGACACTGCACAAGGTACTGGCAAGATACCTGGAAATGAAGCTGCAGTGCAGAGCAGAAAGGCTCTGGAAGTTATTTGAGAGCAGGCTAAGACTGTTTGGGATGAGGAATCAGTGCGACAGGAAAGAATAATGTATGAAGACATCTTAAAATGAAATGAGGAGCAGGGGACAACCAGCCCTCCCTGGGTTGAAAGACAGCTGGGACAAGTACGATTAGCTCCTTCCACGTGATTTAATCAATGCTTTTGAGAGATCAGCTGGGCAAAGAGCAGAGTAGGCTGAGTGACAGGACTGATCCTGTGATGAGGAGCTTGAGGAACAGGTGTTAGGCCAGAGCCTAGGTAAAGGTAAGACTCTGAGAAGGCATAGAAGAACATCATTACAGGGGTAGGAGGAGTATAAGCATGTTTGAGATCCCTGTGGTGTCCTCTGAGAGGCTCATGGATGTCTTGGGGCTTGTGGAGGACAGTTTTGCAGGCCCAAGCCAATTGCTTGGACTGCAAGTGGACACAACCTCCTATGTACTTTGGTATGCAGTACCTAGGAAAATCGTACCCAAATACTCTCCTGCCAGTGGATTCGGCATCAAGAAGCCACGTCGTTCAGAATGCCGCCCTGCTTCACTTGCAGTGCCTTTGAACATGCACCAGGCGGGTTGGCAGGAGAGCCAAGAGATACTGGAGGAATGCCTGCCTGAAGGGCTGTCCTGCCTGGCTCTTCCTGACCCAGAGAAACAAGGGACAAGAGAGCCACTGATGTCAGAGCTGGACTGAGCAGCGAGACTGTAGAAGTAGAGCAATTTCTCCAGAACTCTCCGAGTCAGCATCGTATTTGGATAGTCTGACAGGCTTCCTGCACACCCGTGTATTCTCACTGAGCATCTTGAAAGCCTTTTGGCCAGCATCACAGGTAGAAGTTCCCTTCTGTTACTAATATTCTTCTTCCTGCACTTTAATTTAATTTCCCCTATCATTCCTTCTTTTTCCACTGCACGTTTCCCCTTGAAAGCTGAGATTGCACAAACGGATGTATATTCTTCCTCCCCAGGTGCATGTAGCCTTTTCTCTACTGTTTGAAGAAGTTAATGTTCTGCCTGAAGTGCACCTGCAATTCCCATTAATGTAAGAGAGTAAAAATGACCCACTGGTAGAGAGAGAAGCTCTAAACTCCCTTCCTCTGACATCAGGTCTCAGGGGAGGAAAAGAAGGACACACAGAAGATAGTAGGGAAGTCATTCTAAGCAGTGGTAGCACGTAGGGTGTACTGGCTGCTGGCTGAGCCTGCACATCCAAATCCTACTTGTGTGCTTAAGCCTAACTTTGCCATTAGGTGCTTTACTCTGAACAGGCACAGACTGCAAAGCCCCCGATTCCTGCTTAGGGTATTTAATCCTGTATGGGTGTTACCCACAGATGTGTGACCCAGACAGATATGCTAAAAAGTTCTGCAACTCAAACTGTATACAGAAAGAATTACGGAGTGCTAGAGTGTAATTCTGGTCCTCTGATCCAATAAAACAAAGTAAATTCTGACAAAAGCTGTGCGTGAAGAGCAGTTCAAAAGGAAATTTCCAAACAGTTTAAGTACCACATCCCAGACAAATTATTCTTAGGACAGTGAGTCAAGTTATTTATTAAGAATAATTTTGTAAGGAAATAACTTCTCTATTTTTTCCTCATTTATCTGTTTTTTCCTAGTATAGTTGTTGCTTGCCAAATAATTTGGACAAGCACATCTGGCATGATTCTGCTTTTGTTCGTGCAAGCTGTTCCTCATTTGATGTTTGTGGCACATCCAGATGATACTCTGGAAGTGACTGAAATGTGGTAAAATGGGCACTGTCAGTAAGGCTTACAGAAGGACGTCTTCGTTAGGATGAGGAATAAGACAAACTCTCCAGACAAGACCATGGATTCCAAGTGGTGTTTAGCATATTGTGTCTAGTTAATAGCTCAAGCTCTGAAAATGCAGTGGGGACAAAGGGGCAGAGTTGGCCTTCTGGGATGTGTGGGGGGGAAGGATGCAATAGTGCTCTTTGCAGTGATCATCTAGATTTACCTTCCCATACGTCTTTACTGTCTGCTTTCTAACAGGGTTGTGAAAACCTGTTTTTATCTATCTATCTAAAAATCTGTTTTTAGCTATCTAGCTGGCTCTGGTTACTAAAGATAAAACGGGTGTATAGAACAAGCTCTCTTATATCTGAGCTGTGGATCTGTTTTGCTTCGGGTCCTGCAGGAGCTGACTCATAAGGAAAAGACGAAAGAATTAGGAAAGGACATTTCAGGTAATTGATTGCAAAGTGGCCACAGGTAGTCTTCTGCTAGAGATGTGGATTTTTTTTCCCAGACTGTGCATGTATAATATGTAGTGTCTTGTTCTGAGGGTGGTAAGGACTGTGTTTCCTTTCAGTCCCTTGTGAAGTAGTTCATATTAATGAGATTCTATATTTTTCCTTCTAGGAGCTCCTCTCCTTCAGCCTCAGTTTTTCCCACACCACTGTGTGATTATCAGCATCCTTAGTGTCCTCCTCCTGCTCGTGACATTCCTTTCAGACCTCTGTTTCTGACAGCACCTTATAATTATTACACAAGAGTATTGTTCTCTGCCCTTCTCCACGATGAAGGCATATGTGATCCAAAAGCCTTTCCTCACTCCCCTTTCTGTATGCAGCTGCTAGGTATAGTTGTCTCTGCCAGGTGGAGCAGATCAGTTCCTTTTTTGTCACACTCTGTTTTCAGCTGTTTGTGAAGAAGGCATCTCGGTGCTGTGTGCTGCCCTTCAGCTGAGGATTGAGTTCAGGACACTCTCACACATCTTTGTGGTGGGCAGCAGCCTCGGGGACTAACTCTTGTGGCACTTACCACTTCTGAGCAGAATTCCAGTCATGTTTGCAAGATCTTATTTGCTGTGTCAGGCAACCAGAGGTTCTTGCTTTGATGTAGGAAGGGTAGGTAGGAAGATATTGAACCAGCAGTCTTTGTGATTGTTTTATATGGTATGTATTCATGTAGTTTAAATTTCAGCATCTCAGCAGTTCATCTGAAAGTTGGAAGTAGGCAGAAAGAGCAGAGGAGACTGTGGCATTGAAAGGAAAGATGTAGAACAAAATTTCAGTCTGCAAGATAGCTGGATTCAAAGTGTGCTTTTTTTTTTTTTTTTTTTTTTTTCTCTTTCTTTATAATAGGAAATGAATCCCAGATTCCAAACTCTGTATCCCTAGTATAAGTCTGCGGTAGCTGTTAAAGCTGAGTGGGTGTAAATAGGAGCAAAACTGGGCCCTCAAAGTTCAACAGGAATCCTAGCTAGTGAGTGCAGTTGGTGAAAAGGCAGGTTTCCTGACAGATCAAATTGCTACTCCCTGTTGCATTAGCCCTCTCAGTTTCAAGGAATGACACACCAGCACAGTCCAGGTCTGCAGTTTGTGAGACTGGGCATTTGCAGATCCCAGTGAGCCAGAACACAGGATCTGCAAGGAGAACAGGGAGGGGAGGAAAAAAAAAAAAAAAAAAAAAAAAGAGAGAGAGAGAGAATTGAGAACCAAAAATAGATCTCATAGTCCAGCTGGCAAATATTCCCAGGCCACAATTGTCTTTGGCACCCCTCCACCCCCCAAGGTCTCCAATGGTTCTGAGGCCCCCACCACAAGAAAATCAAGGGTTTAAAAATACAACAATTAAAGAAAATCTTGATGTCATTTGGGTTTGGGAGTATTTGGAGGTTAGTGTTGTAGGAGTGTATTTGCACATATGTTTTGTTCAAGTCTGAACTGTTCAATGACTGAAATCAACTGCTTTAGGGACAGGGGGAGGGTATTCTCACTCACGTCTCACTCTAAAAATCATGGAATTGGTGGGATGAAGTAGTGCTTTCTGTGGAAGAAGCTTTAAATTGGCGAGTCCCTCTGCTTGCTTTGTGCCAGCTCCACCCCACTGACCTGCAAGGTTCTGGACTATATTCAGCTTTGTGTCATGATGTGGGGGGCTTGACCCAGTGAAGTTGCTTGTGTTTGCCTCCAGTGTTTTGTATATGGGAGCAGAACGCTAATGGGGAAAACTGTATCTGTACGTATCTTAATTTTTGGACTAAATTTAGGCACATAAGCTTATTGTACCCTCACCTATGAGAACAGGAGAGAGCACGTATAACAGGTTTGTTCATCTGATGCATCAGCAACTGAGTCTGCTGCGATAGAGATCTGGTCCCCTTTTGATGTCATTTGCATTATAGACAAATCAGTCTTGCCCCTGCCTTGCCTTTCTTTGAATTTGCCCTTGCTTCTGGGTTTCCAAAAGATGCCTAGAATGGACTGTCTGAGCAAGTAGCAGATACATCCCTTTCTGTCTGCGAGGTTCAGGTCTGCCCAACACAGTAAAATGAGAGCTGTTGGCTCTCTGTGTTGTCGTGATCACTATATTTATTTCAAGAAGGGTGACTCTATAGTGGTTGAGTTGAAGGCTGCTCATTATAACCCTATCTGATTAGAGATTAGGATTATGCAAATTAAGTATGCAGAAATTAAAATGATGATGCAGGGGAAAAAAAAAAAAAAAAACACCAACACAGTTCCCCTCCCTCCGGAGTTGGAGAGAGAATGTGTCTCTTTTGGTGGTTACAGACTTCTCTGGTGTTGATTTCAAACAGTGTATTTGAAACGTGGTCTTCTCTGGCAGAAGCTTGCCAGCCCTCTTCTGCCTATCAGCAGCTCTCTCTTTGGCTTCTTTGGCAAGGTATTTGAAAGTAGAGCAGATATAACTAATTCTTTTGAACTAATTCAACTGATGTAGATGCTGACTTTAATTCAAGTGTGTCGGATTGTTTATAACCAGCTACTTAAAAAATATCAGTTAAGACAGTAAGTTTTCTTAAAATGTGTCATTTATTATAGTTTTCTCCCAAATTTTTAACAACTGCTTCCTTATCAGTGGTTGAAGCCTCGTGCCTAACTCATCCTCCCACAGTTTGGAACTGACTAAGGAGAATTTTCATTATCTTTTCAAAAGAAAAGAGACAAATCATTTTTGAGGAGGAATAAGGTAGAGAAAGTTTCTACCCCAGAAGGAATGTTTCAGAAATGAGCATCACAAAGCAGGGTTATTACAATAGACACTGTTTTTCACTCTTGACAGAGTTTGCTCACACTAAATTCAATATTCTCCATGTTCCTTGGCCAAGTGGTGGTGCTCACTGATGTATATGCTGGAATAAAATAGAGATGAGTATTTTTGCAGCTAACCGCTGGCTGAACCATCAGTGTTTCTGCACTGACAGAGTGAGAGGAGTGGAGAAGAGGCATGCCTTATTAAATAAAGAGTTCCTTCTTTCCTGCATTGCAAGTGATGTAGGGATGGGACTAAATCTTCAGTTCTGTTATCTTTTGCTTGTACGATCTTGCTCCTTTCTCTTCTACAAGAACAATGTTAGTCACCTGCTGATGGTTTAAAAATGTCATAGAGTATGCAATAGCTGATAAAAGCCTAAGTGAGGGTAGGTCTCAGGGATCATAACTGGAAATCTGAGTTCCCTGTTCCTTTGCTCCCTGAAGGGGAGATGGCCAAAGCTTCAGTCTTGTTCTCTGGAAGCAGCACTCAAACATGAAGGGACGGGAAGGAGAGAGAATAGCTGTAACCCTTCGTGCAGAGAGGCCCTGCTGGCCTGCTCACCCTGAGCACAAACCATTGCCTTAGGTGTCACACAGCACTGGCACGTGGCATCTGGATCGACCTCGGAGCAGGTCCTGGAACAGTGAAGATGCATGCCCTGGCATACAGCGTGGTTATCAGTCAGCACCCTACCAAATGGCCCAGATTAGAGTTTCATATCTCACATGAAGAATTTTCATTTGCTTCCGCATCAGGTGAGGGTGAGGTGACCAGGCCTTTAATCTGCCTCCTGTGGCAGCCTCTTACCTGAGCCCTGATTAGCTGCTGCGTGCTGACTGTCT
Source organism: Oxyura jamaicensis (assembly GCF_011077185.1). NCBI lineage: Eukaryota > Metazoa > Chordata > Aves > Anseriformes > Anatidae > Oxyura > Oxyura jamaicensis. The sequence continues at coordinate 14,516,381 of NC_048901.1, read as the reverse complement.
GGCAGCTGTCTGCCAGCCAGAAGACAATAAAAGAGAGAACTGAGCACAGCAGTGTTTGTTTGGGGGGGGGGGGGTACAGGTGGGCAGGAGCTGTTCTCTCGTGGCCTCAGGGAGCTGCCAGCCTGCTGTAGCAGACCCTGATGAGAACAAGCACAGCCATCGCTGCTGCTAACATTTACAAGCAACTGATCTCTCTGTGGAAGTGCCATAAATGAAGAAGAGCAATTTTGTGATTAAAAATACTAAAATCTTCCATATGGGAGAAAGATTTTTATTTTCTTAATTACTATATATTTAGTGTACAATGAGAAAAATAAACATAGCACTCTCCAGCTGGCTGAACCACAGAGCAGAAAGAAATATCTGCCCCATCTATAAAGGCACGAACCTATAAAGTGCAGATGACAGACTGAAGACTCAAATCTTCACTCTGTTCACATATATGGAAGTTTTACATTGGCTTCAGTGAGACCAGAACCAGGATTTGGCTCACAGGAAAGGAGCATTAGCCAAATCAGGATAAGCTCTTGAGTCAGAAGTCCTGGGTTGGTTGCTGCTTTTCCCACTGTTTGGCTGATTTCTTTACTGCTCTCTGCCTCAGTTTCCCTTATTTGTCACAGTGTGTAGCAGATTGAGGATTAGTCTCACCTTCCAGCTGTTAAATAATAAAGCACTTATATTACTTAGTAAAACTTACCTTACACCTACGATGCTATTTTTGTAAGGAACTTTTGAAACTCCATTAGAGGCGCAATTTTGCTAGCATAAAACCGGTTTGTATCATGAGGATTATCAGCTTCTGTCTGTGTGCCTGGCTCATTCTGCTCGTCCCCAGCAGTTGTGTTTAAAAGACCACAGCATCACTTACGCTGTAGGTGTTCAGGTACAAAGAAGCCACAGTCACTACTTTGAATAAGTGTCCTGATTTTTATTTTATTTATTTTTTTTCAGAAAAGGAAGGGGAGCAAGGAGCTTTCCATTTCCCCCACGAATTGTAGGTTGGTTTGAGAGGTGTCCAGCTAAAGGAGCTCCGCAAACTTAGCTCCAAATAACTCAGGGTCACCTCTGCAGCATTATTGCTGTGGTTAGTACAGGCACCGCTGTGACCGTCTAAGGACTTAAATGCATCCGCATGGCTTACTAGATAAAGCAAAGTGGGAGAAGCCACTCAGTGGATATGGCTTCGTGTTATTTTTGGATGATTCCAGCTTTTCTCTGAAATGCCATCTTTGTGCTTAGTGGATGGTTTATCTGACTGTATTGCTGTGGTTGGAGTGCAATGCATAGGACAGCATAGTTGTGTTAATAATAATAATTAATAAGAAGGCAGTAACAGTAGCAATTCTTATCCCTCGATTCAAGCATAGCATCTTCGCTGTTAAGACAGATGGGTTTGTTCTGAACTCCAGAGGCTGTGTTACTTTTCAGAAGCGTTATTTTCTTATTTTTTTTTCCTAGTTTTATTATTTCAAGATCCTAAGGTTCCTTGCCAGTCCTAAATTATCTTTTTTTATATTTATTTGGCTTCCCATTGAAACCATCCATTCATCCAGTTTCCATAAAACCCCTAATAACTATTTTAAAGCTTTTGTTCTTGGCTCTTTCCAAACCCATAAATACTGGTTTGAAAACCCAAGCTGAATTCTGTGCAAATAATCCTCTCTACCACCCCTTCTCCTCTGGTTATGAGTGGGGCCTTCAGTATTTTCCTTCCCAGCTCTTGTTAGTTATCAGTGGTCCACATACCCCTTGGCTGGGGGCAGAGGGAAAGGTAATGGTGGCATACAAGGAACTGACAGATGGTATCTCAGAGATGTGTTGGATGCAGTAATAAATCAAAGTAGCAGTAGGTAAATTAGTTAAAACACATTTTTGCTCCAGATGTGTCTTTTCTTCCTCCTTTAGTTTAATCCTATCTTGAGCATATGGATGCCCCGAGTGAGGAGGGAATTATGCTTCCAGTCAACAGATCTCAATTTTTGTGTGGCAGACACAGGCCAAGCCCAGCACTAGCACCACTCACTGGTGAGGGCACAGGGAAAGTCCTGACAACCACAACTTGCGCCATGAGATTTTTAAGCTCATTAAATGTTTTGGTGCTCTGATAAGAGGAGTAATCAAAGCTGTGCACTGAGCTGTTGTGTAGCTTGTCATATTGTGAAGGATGAAGCAGTAGAGATGTCCCCTTTGCAGCATATCAGTGCCTTGGGGAGATATGGTTCTTTACAGAGCTGCCTTTTGGACAATAAGCCAGCCCCAGGATCTTTTTCCAGAGACTAAGTCTTGCCACTGATTTCTAGGATGACATCTGCTTGTTATGGGAAAGTTTTGTTCCTGTCAAAAAGCACACTCCCTTATGCATAGCTCATCCCTGAGAAACTCCTTGGTATGCTTGTACCAGTTGAAGTGTGGAGCTCAGTCAGGACACAGAACTTGCATAGACTTGGTGCCAGGTCTGTCAGAAGAGGATTGGGTTCATCCTCTCGTCTTTTCTCTGTGCTGTGTTGGCTTTTCTTTGTGTCATGTAGGTGCTAGGGTGCTGCTTCCTGAGTGTGACGGACTTGACTCATCCCAACTTCTACAGGCACGGACACCAGGTTAATTGCAGCTAGCCAGAGCCAGCCCTTTACTTAATGAGTGCCTGAAGTGAATTCAGAGTTAAATGTCCATCTTATGTCCTTTTCAGACACTCATTGTCGATTCATCAGCACTGTCTTTTCAGGAGCTAACCAGTGTCAGAAGCGGGAGGCCAGACCTAGAGCTATTGAACTCAGTGGAAAAAAATCTTCCAGAGCCTTGAATCCTCACCAGAGATAAAAGTAAATCTTCCAATGTGCTTTTTCTACGTAGAGACACCGAGTGGGGCCTCTGGCCAACATCTGAAAAACTGGGGCCTAAAATTAGGCCCCTAAAATACCAAGAGCAGTGAGTGATTCCAACTGATACCAAGTTAGGAAAAAGGGCCTGAAATAAACAGATTCCTCAGTAACCAAGATCCTGTTTTTGAGACAAGTGTTCATTCTCACAAATCAAAACAACAAGAAACCAAAAAAAAAATAAAAAAATAAAAAAAAAAAGAAAAGAAAAAAGTCAAATCAAATCCCAGCAACCCTATGATATTATCAACCAAAGCATGTCCTAATAGAATGTTTTCCAAAATTCCTCAGGGAGTACCAGTGAGCCGTGAAGGGGATATTGCTCTTTTTTGAAGTATTAGATTGTTTTTTTTTTGGAATGCAGCACATTTATTCATGTGTCATATTTGTTCTTCTGTTAAGTCATGTATCTGCTGTATAGCTCTTCTTGTCCTTCGTGAAGTTTCTTCCTTTTCCAGGCTTATGCTGTAAGATAAATCTTATTTTTAAAGGAACCTTATTTTATCAGAAACATTTGGGATGAATGACTAAGCAATAAGGCATAGGAAGTCTTTGACGATTATTATTTGTTTATTATTGTATACAAAGTTGTTACAGGGGATTGAGCACCTAGTATGTATATACTGTTTTACTTGAGTTGCTGTCCTGTGCCAGTACCCTGCTTTTCAGGCAAGATCTCATTGCAGTTATACAACCAGAAGGCAGTTCCTACCCCAGGAGACCATGTACTGGCTTGGCACCACATGAGGGGAGGGAGGACTCGTGCTGGGCTGAACCATGTATTTCCCCAGAGTGAGTGAGTGTAACTTTGCAGGCTGCTTCGGGCACCAACCACTTTTTTTTTGTATGTACCTGTAGAGAACTTAGGAAAATTAGTGTTATTACTGGCTTAGATTTTGTGCTTTTAATACAGGTTGAGTAAGTAATATCTCTAAGAATGTGCACCTTGAAATCCATGTGTGAGGAGGAGTATAGAGGGCACCCTAAATTTTGCAGCAAAGAAAAACGATGTGTCTCTGTGTTTTTTCTGTATCAAAAAATACACAGTCATCTCAGTTCAGCACAGCATCATTTCTAACAAACTTTTTTTCCATTCTTTTTCCAATGTCCCATGCTACCAGATTGCCCTGGCAGTTTAGACAGGGAAGACCATAAAAAAAAAAAAAAAAAAAAAAAAAAAAAAAAAAAGAGCTAAAATACTCTCAGGACAGGAGAAGTGCTATACATAGCCAATAGAGAGTCTGACCATCCTTATGAAATCCAGCAGGAGCTTCCTTTTTTAACAAGGCATCTGAACAAGGGCTGGACTCCACTGCAGTCCATGTTGCCTATCCTCTCTCTGTAACTGGAGAACTCGCTAGTCCCTGTAAATGGAGCATGGTAAGAAGCTGAATCTTCCAGAAGCCCTACTGGCAACTTGCTTTGCAATCTAATTAAGAAGGGAGGTGGTCAGAAACTAGAGACTGGTACTGCTGCAAAGCCCTAGATAGACCCTGACATAGAGAAAGGGCTTTTCCTGACAATCCACTCAGTTGATTCTTTTCCATTTTAAGTTCAAGTGCAGTCATGGTGGCTATAGTGACTTGTTCTCTCCAGTATCAGTTTATGATGGAACATAAATGTAGTTTTAAAAATACATATTGGGTTTAAATGCAGCTCAAAATGTCAGCATATTACTCTGTGGTCTTGCAACAGCAGCGTTCTAATAAAATCACAGCTATTTAGCTTCTGGAAGACAACACAGAGAATGATACTCCTCTGGTACTGTAAGTTATATTTTCCCTTTATGGCTCTGGCAGATTTCTCGAAAGTTCAGTGATGTCCAGAGAAAAACTATCTTAAAGAAACTGAAACTCTGCCTAGAAAGGAATCCTGATGTTACCTAGATGTGGATCTTCCTCATGCTAGTTTTAACAGAATGCTTTGGTGATTGAAGGAGTTTTTATGTGTGGCTGGGAGGGTGTCCCATTCCTCTCCTCCATCTGCATCCAAGAAACACTCTCTAGCTGTTTTAGTAAGGAGATATTTCTACTTTTAAGATTTCCAAGGGAGCCCAAGGCAATGTGCGCATAACTCGGCTACAATGTGGGGTAGAGCCCTCTGTGCTGGAAGTCTTTATGGTGCCTCTACCACCCTTTATGAGGGCTGATGGGACAGACTGGGACTCTCCAGCCTGGGAAAGTGACTACATGTGGCAGTACAAAAGATGCCAACAAAATCATGGCGTGTGGTACCCCCAGCTCTTTGCCACTGCTGCTGCCCAGCCTTGAGACTCAGAAGTCCCCTTTCTCCACTTCCTAACATCTCTGCAGTTTCTGCCCTCTGCACCTCCTTCATTCTCAGCTGACAGCAGCTCTCAAATAAGCAGACATCTCTCTGATGTTGTCAGGAAAGTCCTAGGGCAATTTGCATCTCCCAGTTGTCTGTATTAACTCTTTGTAAAATTTAGGTGCTGTCTTCAGCTCTCTTTTCCCTACCTGCTTCAAGAAAAGGTGAGAATTTTCCACAGTGCAGATTTCTTGCTTACCTCCCTGCCATTCCCTCCCAAAATGTTCTCATCACCAGTGATTCACAATGTATGTCTACCTGGATTGAGCTGCCCTTGGAACGTAGACAAGCTTAGACTGGAGAGCTGAAGTTAATTGAGAGGAAGGTTTTTCAATCCGTGGGCTGTCTGAAGTGATGGAGAGCCCACTGCAAGTCCTGTCTTGGTTAGGTCCTTGGGGCAGCCTCCTCAGAGGGAAGAGAAGAACAATCACAAGCTAACACCTCTGTCTTCCATGGCAGTTTGCTGGAAAATGAGCTTTTCTGATGATAAAAAGTCAGGTGTGTGTGTCATGTAAATCATCTAATAATCAGCTTTTATGTGAGACAGATGTTGCAGCTGCACAAAGTAGATTTCTTATACATTTCTTGATTTCTTATCCAGGGAAGTGCTGAATTCTCTGACTACATATTCAAACTGAATGCCTCTGTTTTAGCCTAACAAAAGTTAATGAATGCTGACTTAGTAGAATATCACCATTATCTGTAGAGATCAACTCGAGATCTGGTGGCCTGATTCTCTAGGAGTCTATTAATCTTCAGAAGTTTCTCTTCACCTTAAGTAATGTACAAGCATCCAAGCACCTTAAGTAATGTTACTGACATCCAAGCAGATAAATGTGTGAGGTTTTCATAGGCATAATTTGTTGGGTTTAGTTTGGTTCTTCCTTTGAGCAGTGTATGAAAATGAAATGCAGTGAGAGCTGTGTTAGATTTTTCAACTCTTAAAGCTATTTAATGTAAAAATAAACAAGATTCTGGGCAGAGGAAGGGAAAGAGTATTTGAAATCATTACGGGAGACTTAGCATTATTTTCAAAATGTGGACTTGCATTTCTTTTCCATCAAAATAATCAAATTCTGAAGAAGGTATCGTGTTAGGCTACTAAAAATCTGTCAGCCTTTTCAATAATGGGGATAATATCCTTGCATGTCATAGCAGATTCCAACTTCAACTTCCAATCTACTTTTTCCTTTAGTTGCTTTGAGCATTCCTTTACTCTTGGACTCATTCTCTTTCACTTTATATTTATATCAACCCTAGCACCATTACATCTCAGGACATTCCTCTTTTGTCTCTGTACAGTGTCATAAAAGCACCATTAAGGAACCCTTATAGTTTATCCCAAGACTGCATAATTTCTTTGTATAACATCGATTCAGTTAACGCTTTGCAGTGCATCACTGAGGGTCTGCAATACTTGAAGGATTTGTGCCAGCTAAGATATGTAGCAACCCACTTTAAAATCATTTATTAAAATTTGTTTGAAACATAAAAAGTTTACCTTCTCCTGCCCTAGCTTTGTTATGGACTGTCAGCTTTCTTCTGTGAAGGTAACAGACCCAGTGTTGATGAGTCAGGCTTCAGTAGAGCTACGCTGATTCATACTGGCTCAAGATCTGAGCAAGTTCAAAGGCATGCGGCATTTGGAGTTGGAGCAGGAACCTTAAATCAGAGGTCTTTTCCATCCGTAACATGTGGGTATGGCAAGAAGGTTATCCATTGGAAGGCACATGCGGTATCGTAAAAAGATAAGTGCAGCTCAGTTCTTCTGTTTTGTGGGTGCTGTAGTTAGCAGAACCATTGGCTAACTTGAATGCCATACAATTTTTTCTGGATCCCAGTGAGTCATACTTCTGTCCCTAAAAACAGGGAATGCAGTGTTTCCTTCCTTTCTTCAGGGGCCTTGTCTCCTTCATCATCAGCAAAGAATACTGTCCCTTTGCCAGGCAGAAAAGGCAAGTCACCACATCAGCTTTTCATCCTGGAACCAGTCCTGGAACTGGTGGAGCTCAGGCTCTGGTAAACCAGGAAGCATAAGTCATGCCTTCGCTGCTTATGATCGAGGTGGCAGCCAGAATGCCAGCTTCAGACATTTCCCTGGCTTTCTGCTTGCTTTCTGCCACATGGGCGATGTCTCTAATGTAACACTCACATCCTGTAAGTATTATTGTCTGTCTGTAGGTACTCAGACATGTAATTGTGTTCCAGAATTTAACACATCCCCACATACTGTCTGCCCAGTGCACTCTGAGCCTGAGGCTGCAGGGATGTAACACGGTTTTGCTTAGTCTGCAATGGAGGAAGGTGAAGCTGAATCAGGTCATCCTGCTGCAAACTAGGGGTGCACAACCAAGAAACACTACAGTCAGCTAGTGGTAACTTGACTGTACCCAAAGCCTTTGACTGTAAGGCTGTGAAACAGGAGAGGGTCCTTCCATCCTGTTTATCACAGCTCTGATGTGATACGGCAGGGCTGTGACCTGTGTTTGGGACCACAGTGAGCAGTAATCTAATCCTGCGTTTTACTTAAAACTGCAGCAAATGTCTCGTGTGGAAACTCTATTTGAGAGCACAGAAAAAAATGGACAGTGGGTAACATTCTACCTGAGCCTTGATTCACAGCACAGCAGGAGAGGGAAGGAGCTGGGGGACTGCCTTGCTCCTGAAGGAGATGCAGGAGAGCGTTGGTACTGAGCTCTGGAGGTGACTTGAATCCCCTGGTCTGCTGTTAATGAAGGTTGGGTGCCCAGTGCCAACAGCTCCAGGAGGACCAGCAGAGTGTGACACTTCAGGTGCTAAGGCTTTCCCAAGGTACACATGGGCATGGACAAACACAGACCAGCAAACAGGCATGGTGCAACAAACCATCTTTATCCCTTGCCATGGGGTGGAACAGATTCTGTTCGGCATCTGCCATGCAAGCAAGGCTGACTTGTCACCTTCAGCTTTCAGCACAGAGAAGCTAAATCTCTGCTGCCCGTTATAGCCCTGATCCTTTAGTGAAGGCAGAGGGACCTATTCTGCCCTGCAGGTAATATTCCCATGAAGTTCATCAACACTCATTTGAAGTATAGGGCATAAACAAACCCAGAACCTAATACTGACCCCACATGATGGCCATGGGCTAGAGCTTGCCAACTGTATACATGGCAAAGAGAGACCACAGTCACAGCAATTAATGTCTTTCCTGAGGGTGGAATAGCAGACTTCCTTCACTCACACTTATGCAGAGCCAACCCCATTTCCAAAAGCTAGTGTGCTCACATTACACCGTGTTCAAAAGTCCTTGCTGTTCTCAGAGTATTTCCTTAGCTCATTTGTCCAGTGAGGGGCACAAGGGAAAGCAATTACTGCAGCAAAGGTGGAAAATGGAGGTAACGGTTCAATGTAATCACCACCTCACCGTGGAGAAAGCTACATCTCTTCTAACCACAGAGGAGGTGTTTAGTGCTCCGGCTCAAAGCAAATATTTCCTCATCACTCAGCAGCAGTTAGGCAGGATGTGCCAAAGCCAGACAGGTCTTGCAGCATGAGGAAAACAAGAGCTGCATGGAACTGTCATCAGCAACGAGAGTCCTAGAATTTAGACTTGGCTCTTCTGGCTGCCCTAAAACAGACAGGCCACATTACACAGAGATTAAAATTCAGCAAACTTCGGTGCTAGGTGCCAGTCTTTGCATTTAACTCTTTGAAGATTGGGAATGACACTTGCACTCTTCTTGCTAAGACACAGGAGGAATCCTTTCTGGAGGCAGCTGTGGCTGGTGCAGAGGGTCCCTTCTGCAGCTCTGCTGGGTGCAGTTCTTGTACAGCTGTAGCTACCCTGAGCCCTAACTCAGTGCAAAGAAGGGCAGCCTTCTTCACCTGCTTTGCCCTGGGATGAGCCCCTGCTCCTGTGGTATCAGAGACCAGGCTGGATTTTATGCCTTCCAAAGTCTTTGTATCTGGCTGACAGAAGGGAGATAAGCCAGGCCAGGCTGATCTTATTCATACTATCTATATATCAGTGAAACTTGCTGTATTGATTCTCATGATGTTATTCCTTGTTTGTAGTGAGGTCAGGACACAGCATACTGGATTTATGTCATGAACAGGTATGAAAACAATTTTTCTCCAAGTGCTTGTGCTTATAAGGTATTAGGTGATAAGAGTTTCTTGGGAGATGGCTGTTACAGCCTAAAAGAGGTTTTAAAAGGTAACTGTTTTGAAGACTCCAACCTGTTAGTTGAACTGTGACCAAACTCCTAACCCAATGGTGGAAATCTTGTGGAACATTGGAATTAGATTGCTTTAACTAATGGAAAGAGTAAAGCGAACACACAGTGAGAACCCAGGTAGAGGTCTCCATTGCTTCATTGCTTTAACTAAACTATAGCTTTCGCCTTCAGAAATGTAGGCTTGCAGATTATCAAGTCTTGCTTCCTCTACTATAGACAGTCACATCAGATCATACCATTTCTGAACTGATTAGAACCGGGATCAGCTGTTTGCTATTTGCTCTGAGCTGGGTCCTGAATGTTGAACTGTGTTTCTGCTGGCCAGCTGTAGTGAGGTTCTTTACTTTCTCTTTAGGTCAAGTCTAAGAGATGGTGTTTTATTCATGAATAAATTGCAACTTCAGTCCAATTTATGTCTAAAGACTTGATGTAGAGGTTGCTGAAAGAAAAACATCCAAAAGAGAATTCAAGAAACTTCAGAGAAAAAACGTTGCTTCTCTGCAAATTGATCTCTCTATTTATATAGTCTGACACCAACCTGTGCTCATATGCAATGACTTTCCAACATGGATGCTCTAGATTGGATGTTGATGCCCAATATGTAATTTTTTTCAGAGATGTTATTTTTTAAGTCCTGAAGAAGCTATTAACAAGATCTCAATTACAAAGGATTTGTACAAGTAGCAATTAAAAATGTCATATATTTGCTGTATCAAATGTCAAGTCACATACATCTGTTTAATGAAATCGGTTTCCAGTAGAGTTCATAACATCATCAATGACCTAAATAGTACACCTGACAGCTTGTCTGCCATCTCGAGCTGTAAATCTGGGTAACTAATGGTATATTGAAGAAGAAAAGGTCAATAAATGCAGAAATGTGTGGAGAATAGAATCTTTCCCTGGCAATTATAATTCCTCCCTTTTCACTCTTCTTTCCTTTTATAATCTGTCACATTAAACTAGTTACGCTTGGCAAGAGCCTGATCAGGGCAAGTTTCCAATAAAGCTGCAGCCGTTCTCACTGCACAGCATCGGATGGACAAAGGTGACTGAAGATCTGGGAACAGTCAAGGGGAAAAGTCTGTCCTGGAAATGGAATTTAAGAAGGAGCCATAAATACATGTAAATATATTAAATTTGAGTAAGAGATGGGAGAGACTACACAAGTAAATTATCTCTTCACATGCAATTAAAAAGGCTTCTGATGAGCTTAGTTTTGTTTGGAGCAAAACTGCTACTGCTGAGAACAAAGCTGTCTGAGGATTCTGAGCACTAGACCTGGTAGCCTTTCCATCTGCCAGTACATTTTTTTCCTTGTAGTGTGCTTAACACTTTGCCCAGTCCAGAAAGAAATGACTCAGTCAAAAGGACCTTCTCCATCTCCCTTGGGTGATTATTCCACAGCCTATTAGGTCTCCCCGTTAGGAAGTGTTTCCAGCATCATTTTTTTCTGTGCTTACTTTTAAATTATCGTTCTGTGAGTAGGTATTATCCTAAACAATGCTCTTCCATTTTTAGTGTTTCCATTTCTTCTGGACTTGTCTATGGTTATCATATACCCTCCAGCATTTCGCTGGCATTCAGTTGAGCTGCAGATGTTTAATGTGTTTAACCTTTCCTTGTGTGCCAAGCATAGGACTGGCACTGGGATATTTATACACCATTAAACAAGGGTGGTGACTGTTAAATGTAATTACTTTCTTCTCATTCTTTCATGGTAAAGGTTGTGCTAGAGAACAAGGGCAGCTTCTATTCTGAACTACATGGAAAAGGTGCAACTGCTAAACAAGAATGAATTCTAAACAGACTATATATAGTAATATGTTAGTTTAGTATCCACCCTTGATTTAAGTCCATAGGGGAAGCAGTTAAATTTAATAGATGCCAGCCTCTCAAACAAAGACCTTGCATGTACGGGCACACACAAGAAATTCCAACCAAACTGATGAATATCATCAGGTTTACTAGTATTCTGTATTTTAACTGCAAAGAATATCTCGAAAACCACTAGAGTCTTTTAGACTGTGGGAAACATTGCAAATGTTACCACACTATGTCTGGATGCATAATATATATGTGTTTTTGTATCTCAGCATATTTGGGTTTCTTTGAACTTTAAGATTAACTCTGAACGTCTTGATTATACAAAGCTCACTTTAGGGATAATTATATCATCACTGTATTGCATATTATCCTAAACTGCTGATGTGTACTGTCTACTTGAACTCAAAATACATTTTTTTTTGCATTAAAGGTAGGGATGATAACACTCATTTATTAAAGTTGAAAACAGTTAGCATTTGCCTTTCTTTGGTTAGTTATAAATTTACTAATCTTGAAGTCTTTGGGTTGAAATTTTCCGTGCCAACTCTGTTGGACATTAGATGTAAATGTTATGATTGTTTCAGTTAATATTTTTAAGCCATCTCTGAAAATAAAGAAACAGAAAAATGCATTATAAAACTGCAAGAGCAGTCATACCAGGTCAGACCAGGCATCTGTCTAGCTCAGTGACAGTGGCCAGCACTGCAAGCTTATTTGACACTTCCTTCATATATTCTCACAACCTCCAACAATTTGTGGCTGAGGGATTTTAGAACCAGACACGATATTTTGTACTTAATAGTCTTGGAGGGATTCTCCTTTGGTGACTTTGTTTTTGAATCTGTGCAAGCTTTGGCATCTAGAATATGGTGAGGAGTTCCACTGTTTAAATACACACTGGTTGAAGACAGCTCCTTTCTGGTTTTTGAGCCTATTTCCTGTCATTTTTGATTGAAAGTCCCAAGCTGTTGTATTGGAAGCAGTCATTTAGAAGGCCTGTCTCTGCCAAACCCCATCTTAGTCCTCATTTCAGAGTAGTAACAGTCAGCTCAGAGCCCTTTGCCATGCAGACAAAATAGAAATATTTAAGATTTTTTTTTTTCCTCTGTGCATCACTTCACACTTATTGAAGATTAATGTCATCTGCTCTTTTTCTTGCCAGACACTCCATCGAGTCGTCTTCATCTGAAATCTCTCATAATCGTCCCTAAACACCTGGAATACCCCATTATCAGTAGAGAAGTGTCTTTTAACTATTATCTATCTTTTCTAGATCATTGCATAAAGCATATTTTTGTCAAGATAGAAGTTTTAAGTTTTCTTTGAGCAGCTCTAACCCTTTCATATGCTAGAAGAGAGACTTCAGGTAGCAGACAGTATTGTCACAAGCCTGCATTTTGCTATTGCCACCAGTATCACAAGATGTCATGGGTTAAGGGAATGTCATGGGTTAAGATGTCATGTTAAAGGGAATGCTGCAGATGTTTAACAATAATTAAGGAAACTATAGATGTTCAGCTTCACTGAAAGATTAGTCCATTTTATTTCTATAACCTTAAAGACTTTAGATACCCAGGATCAGCAGATCTTGCCTGAAGAATAAAATAGCAGACCCAACAGTGACTGAAAATGAGACTTCTGAGATTTGCTCAGAAATCAGTAGGGTGTTATATCAGATAGAAAAAATAATGTCCCTGGGTTAAGAATGAATAAGAACAAGTCCAGGGCAGCAATTGAGTGAATGGCGAACTAATCATGCTGGAATAAATATTTTCAATGGGGATACATATGCTGAAATTGAAAACTGTACTTAAATGCTTCACTGGACCCCTTAAGGGATGGCATAGTTGTCAGTGAATATTGAAAATATGTGAATTGTTTGCAATGTATGAGCAGGGGTAGGTTGAAAATAACCGGTCTATCAGAATGCTTCCGACTGTCAACCTTGACTGATCATTAGTTGTTTGCTTTGTTTTCATGTATTTCTCCCAGAATCCCTTGTGGGGGTCTTCTCTGGGGTCTGTTTTGGCCCCTGATGAACCTCACCAAAAATATCAACAGGATTTTTTATTTATTTTTTTTTAATAAAGTTTCTTAATCTTCCCCCTTCTTCCCCTCCTTCCTCTCCAGGAGATCCGTTCCACACTGCCTGTGGAATTTTGGCATCTCATTCCTATCTGGAAGAAAAACAAATTTCAAAATGCTGGAATTTCTCACAGATCAGAAATTCCTTTTTCCAGATAGTTCGACATGAAAGGATCCTAATGGCTTCTGTGGCACTTGGAATGCCTGTGTAGGATTGTCAGTCAGATATAACAACACCTGTATGAAGGAGGAGGGACTGTACAGCAGCACCCCCACCACCTTGCACAAGGTAAAGCACCTCTCTGCCCCAGAAACGATAGCTGGGGCTCCTGAACCTCCTCTTATCTGGTCCTTTGTTAAATCTGTCCTAGAATAATGGCTCCTGTGCATGAGTCAGTTTAACCTTTCCAGCTGTAAAGGTAGTGGATATCTTTGTTAGAGATGGAATTCTCAGAAGTTCCTAAGAGTCAGCTGTCACCTCTCAGCAAACTTAAGTGGGACATTTCATCCCAAGCCTGCTGGTAAAAGGGAATTTTGAGGTGAGCCAGAAGCCATTGTTCCTTCAGATGATACTTTTTCCCTAACATAAAAGAAAAAAACAGAAGTGGAGAAGAGTCCAGTTAGTAGGAAAGAAATGAAAATAGTCCCAATATGTCCCTATACCCAGTCCCTAAAGCTACTGTTTCCACTTTCAGTGTGTTATTTTTGCTACATAAAACTGTCCACTCTCTAGCTTCTTTCTGATAAACCTCTTGGGAGAATGGAAGATGATTGAACTGAAGTAGAAGCAGGGGTAAGTGGGGACAGGAAGCTCAGTTTATATGGGATAAAAAGGAGAATGTAAATCAGCCCAGAAGAAATGTGCAGGGTGGCAAAGCACAGGCTGGGATGGGGACGGCACGGAGATCTTGTAGGGGTTCTGCTCCTCTTCTGCTGCACCCGCTCAATACCAGTTGTGACTGTGCACACTTTATTTTGAAAACAGGCATGACATTCTCCAAAGCATGCACCTCCTGTAGTCATTTCCCCCAGTACAAAGAATATGTAACAAGCTACCGTGTCACGGTTTCTAGCTTTTTAATTTCTATCATAGAGGACAGTCAAGGCTTACACTTATAGAGATGAAAAAGGCACCGGAGGAAAATTGTAAGCGTTTTCTTCCATAAATGACAATGAATTGCCTTTTCTTTGTTGGAAAACAGTAGTTAAAGGAGACATAGCTGATGTAATTTGTTTACAGCACCCTGAATCCTATGACAAAGTCAGTCACAAAATGTTCTTAGAGAAGTTGAGTAGTCAGGAAGGAATGATAAAATAATGAGCAGTGGACTAAAAAATAAATCAAATTATTTTCAATATGTCTTAAGGGACAACAGCAGACACCTCAAGGTTCAGTAATAAAATTTAACATACGAATTTCTGGAAAGATTGAACAAATACGAAGCTTGCAGAGTTTTGCAGGTGTAACTTTATTTTATTCGGGTTACCCACGACTGGGGAAAACTGACTTATCTCAGAGGGATCCAGCTCAGTGGGGTCTCAGTTCAGGGACAAGGTTATGGAGTACATAGGTGATGCAAGAAATGGGTAGTAGGAGTAACTGGGGGAGATTTAGTTACAAGGAAAAAAAAAAAAAAGAAATTCCTCAGTTTTGTGGAGGTGGTTCCTAACGATGTACCAACACGCATAGGATCTTTGCTGGGCAATGTTATTCTAAGATCTGTTCTCTTAAGTTGCATGGTAAAATGAGTCTCAGAAGATAAGACTTTCTTGGGAGAGTCCTTTGGGCCCAAGAAATCCCTTTTGCAGGGATTGTGGTGGTCCTGATAGCCAGGGCCATGCTGGCACTGTGCACATTCCTCGCGTGGCCACCCAGTGTGCAGCAGTTGTGGTTTCACTGCCAACACTCCGAGATGCAGGAGAGGCACATCTCACCTGAAACACCAGCAGCCCTGGTTTAGGGCATGCTCAAGTGACCATCAGAAGTGAATTAAGCCTCTGTCAGTGGAGATGACCAATTACTTGTTCCCTTTCAGAAGCATTTTATTTGTTTGTTTTGTACCTCCTGCACTGCAGAACATCCCTTGGTTATGAGCACTGGGGTATAGACACTCTGAACATCCCGTGGTTATGACCAAGGTATTTTGCTTTCTTCCACGCCTCAGCACTTGTGACTCCTGCCTCCAGGCTCCAGGGTGTGTATGTTTTCATTACACCTTGGGCTTTAGTCCCCCACACCAGCTGTAAAGCTACATGTGAGCAAGGACATGCTATACTTGTTACTGCCGTGGGGTGCTCAGCAACAGCAGTACTTTTAGGCATTAAAGAAGTGCAGGCAGAAGCAGTGTGACCATCTACTTAGCCAGAGATGTGGAGATAAAAGAAGGTTCCTTGGATTTTCTACCTCACACATAGGGAAAATAAACGTCTTGACCTTCATAGGCATCTTTTCAAAGACTTTGCAGTAGTGGATGGAGGATCTTTCTTTCACAGCTCCAGTAAGGGAAAGGGAATCAATCTCCTGCAACAGCAACTTCCATGAACATCAACTCTGATTTTAAAGTGCTGGGGGGAGAGAAATGAAGGCAAAACCCAAGGAAATGAGCTAGATTCCTGGAGCAGAGCTGAGGGAGGGTGGAATAAAGGTATGCATGTTTCAGAATCTCAAAGTAAAGGACGGAAGAGATTGTTTGGTAAGGCTTTTCAGATCACTGCCTGAGAGTATAAACAATGTTCATGACACCCACCAACTTGGCTGGCTGCACTTGGAATTGGCCTGCCTCAACACTGTTTCTGTACATGATGTTTTGAAGGAAAATGAAGGAACTTTTGCAGGTAGTGATGGTCCACCTGGTTGTTTCCCTGTAGCTCCCCTCTGTCCTAGTGTGAATTATCAGGGGAAAATACCAGTGGTGTGAAACAGAAGCTTCTTTAAATGGCTGAATTCAGGCTTCAGTCTGCTTTTATCCAGGCCTAGCTCCCTGGATTTCAGTGATTTTTTTTTTTTCTAATTGACACCAGTACAAAGAGGAGAAAATCAAGCGATAAAAATCTCTTCCAGTAAGTAATCTTGGAGCTGTCTTTGCCATTAAAGTCTCTCTTCACAGCAGGGTCTTAAGAAAGCTCAAGGAATGCATGTCTGTAGATTCAGGAACAGGCACAACAAGTCTAAGTGCCTTCCTGAACCAGTCTCTTAAAATAACTCCACCAATGGCCATTTGTGCAGTGACATTTTGGAAATGTGCACTGCTTTATTAGAAAACTAGACTGTGAATACCAGGCAATCTACTGCAGTTCCTGGGATGCCAGCCCAGAATCCCAGCAGCCTTCCCATTTCAGCATAGCTCAGAAATGCAGTTTTTAAGTAAAATCTTCATGTAAAATAATAGACGCTGGGAGATGGGATGCCTCATAAATTGGAAAATGTCAGTTGGTTTTGCAGAGGCAAATGAGAGGTTGTTTATTTAGTTTCACCTCATAAACATTTCAGAAGGGATTCTAGCACTTTGTTAAACTGCTGCAATATTGGAGTCTTCCAGGTTTATTTATACATACCTAGTAAACTCCCAGAAGTAGCCAGATTGCCTGGTTTCACCACCCCATGGCTGGTGACCGGGCTTGTTATTCTTGTTGTTTTACCCAATTAATGTTCTGATAGACAAATCTGGGTAGGGTGAGTGCATTAAATGCAGACATTAGTTCTCTGAGGAAATGTGAGAGTTCACCAGCTAAACTGTCTAGTCCAGGTGTACTTGTCCAAAACAGGCTGGTGGTTAAATGTCCAACCGTGTGTATCCTTTCTTTTGCAGCTGCAGTCAGAGCTCCGATTTCTGTTTGGAGATACTGGCTTGTATTCAGCCTCCATCCTATCAGCAGCTCCCTTGTCACACTCAGCGCAGTTGGGTCTCTCACTGGGTTCAGGATTTGCAGAGGACTTGTTGTAAGGCAGGATCCCAGCCTGATGGGTTGGCGTTGTAAGGCAGGATCCCAGCCTGATGGGTTGGCTCAGCTCCCGTCAAGGTTATTGGCCAAAGTCTCATCAGCTGCTGGAAAGCTGAGCTGATTCAAAGTCCTTGTGCAAATCCGTGTGGCTCCGTACCATGATTTGTTTCCACTTAGTTTCAGGGTAGTTGTGCTCACTTGCCCCACTGGAAACTTGTTTAAGCTGGTGGAGTACAGTGGTGTTTCCTCTGATTTCAGCTGGTCTCAGAGTCTCCCAGTTCTCCTGGACCACGGCTTGATTTCAGTTATGCCAAACTAAATGTTACTGAGAACAGAGAAGCTGTAACACCGTTATAATACTGTGAGATTAAAAAAAAAAAAAAAAAAAAAGGCTATTTATTTTTCTACTTTATCCATCACCCTGTGCTTATGTGTCCTTTATGTGTCCCTTATGTGTCCTTTACCCTGTCTCAGTGCAGTGGGATCAGCCACAGGTCTCCTGACCCACGTCCTCCCTGTGAAGTCAGTCCGACTGCCAGTGGGGTAAGCTCTGGAGCCCACTGGCAGTGGTACCCAGGATACCCCCGCTGAACACCCTCCCAGATGCATTTTTAAGGTAGTATCAGTTGTTAAGCCTTCACCCAGCAAAAGTCTATGTGAGGCACTGAACTCAGCGGTCTTGGGCCAGTGACAGGGAGATAAGTGTCATGGGCTAACAGTGCAAAAGGTTTTTGCATGGGTGTTAAGGCATGTGTTCGTGACAGACACCAGGCAAGGTTAACCATCTGGACAGCATCTCCCGTATCCTGTATCTGTGGGTGGTTTTTGTTCCATTATTCTTGTTCAGCTGTATACCTCCCTCATCTGGAGTATCTCCATTGATTTAGTGAACATCTCTGGATTTTCACCAGCATAAAAGAACATTTAGTTCATGGCTTATAATACTGATGCTGCCTCAGCCGTGCGAGGACCGTGGCAAGTAGGCCAAATACAAAGTAGGGGTAGACAAAGATATCCTACACTGGAAATTTTGTGGGCAGATTTTGCAGCGCTAAATATTTATGTGAATCAGACCTAGTCAGGATGTAAGCTGGCCAGAAAATGTGCACAGAATGGGTGTGCAAAATGAATATGAATTCCATTTCACTGGGGCTGAGGGGGGATATGGCATGGCAAGAAGAGAGAGCTGTGATGCAGAGTACATGTGTGGGGATACAGCTGTGCAAAGAAAAAGGAAAAAAAATGCAGAGATTTATGTTATCTGTGGACGTAGCTGCCAGTGTTGTGGTGAATCAGTTGTTGCTACTACAGCCATCTGTAGCATGCAAAAGGGGTGAATCACAGCTCATGGTTTCTAGAGAAGCAGTTAGGACAATTTCCCTAGTTCCCAGCTCTTTGTGTTCAGTACCTAAAGCTGTGCTTTTCGTTCATCGTGGGAAGGAAGGAACAAGTGACCTGCACCTTGTCTGCAGAGAACTCCCCTAGGTGTAGTGCTTGCCTGTTTGCATGTTCTCCAGAAAGCTGCCCAGACTACCTGGGTACAAACATTCAGCATGTTGCAGTGGCTTTTCCCAGGAACAAGTATCTATCCTGCCAGTTCTGTAAGCCCTGTTGGCCGCTCAGATTTAATGTGCATCATTCTGCTGTGCTGAGGACTGGCTGTGCATTGCTGGGCAAGAAGTGTCCCCCCCATCCTCCTGCTGGTAGGTGTGTGCTCCCTGCTACCCAGGGCGGGAGGGGAAGGGAATGTGTTAATGTTTCTGTAAAAAGAAGGGTGATTTTTCCTGGCAGTGCTTTTAGGTTTGCTTCCAGAATGTGTACAGTTATCATTTATGCTCCTTCAAATTCTTTCCTTTTCTCAGAAGAGGTCGGTGCATAGAAAGAGAATTTGGATTATCAGGCTGCTGGCACCAGCCTGCATTTTCCATTGTGTGTGCTTGAAATACAGTTTGGTCTTGTGCCTCTCTTCATTTGTTTACTGATTCCCTTCCCCTCTTCCTGCTCCCCACAGTAAGTTGTTGGACTCTTCTCTTCATGATAAATATTTTAAAATTAAACGAGACATTAAATCACCTTTACAATTTATTTGAAAACCTTAAAATTGCACATTTGATCTCCTGAAGTGTGAAGAGCCCAGTGAAATGACCAAGACCAAGGCATATCTCAGATCCTCAGAGCACTCAGAAGACACCAGATCTGGGTCCTTGCTACTGGAACAAGAGATCTGAAAATGTCAGGTCTGATCCTTGATGTGCCACTCCCTCTGTGTCAATACAGGACAGGTGGCACCTCCTCGCTTTTTCTGTTGCTGCTGTTTTTAGTGGGCTGCAAAATCAGGCCCTGGTTGTAGGAGGCAGTGAGCAAAGGGACCAAGATGCTGACTGAGCGCATCAATTCAGTCTTTTCTGTTCAGGGTTTCTGTGCCCTTCTAAACAGATTGGTGCTCGGTAGAACAGGACAGGACAGCTCTGGATTGATCTGGATTGTAGAGCTTTACCCGAGGATGCTCTTCCACCCCTCTGAGCTTAAAGATCTGTGGTATTGAGTATCAGGTCTCCTGACTTACTTATGTGAGTCAAGTATAGCAATTTTAAATTCTGCTCTGTGGATTCAAATCCAGCCCCAAGCCACAGTGAACAGCAATTATCACTGCTTCGTAGCCAACTGATGGGTTCCTGGGAAATGAGAAATGCAACCTGTATCTTTTTGAACCATTTTTAATGTCATGAAAAAGGCCACCTTGGTTTGCGTGAGATTGGCCTGGTGAGCTTTGTCCAGGCAAGGCTGTCTGGCAGCGTGTGATATATTCTGCTGGCAGCTGCTAGCACAGTGGAGAAAAGGGGCTGCTCCCTGCACCCCCGCACTGAGGGCTTGGGACTGGGGAGGCAGGGGATACATTTTCATGGGAAATGGCCAGGGATGCCTGTGATAGGATGATAAAAAATTGCATTTCCTAGGAACCACTCCGGTTTCAGAGCAAGCAATGGATATAATGCTGCTTCTAACTGCTGTTTGGCTCTGAAAGAAATATTAATGTAAAAATAGAGTAATTTAGAAATAACTATCTTCCCCCAGCTAGCTGTCATGGCAGTGAAAGCCCCATAGCAGAGCGAGTCCCAGAGCCAAGGTTATTTCTAAACCACTTCTAATTCGTGGAAACCAATTTGCGAAATTTTGAGTGGTTTGGGAATAAGAAAAGTCACTTTACAAATCATTGTCTGCTGTAGGAAAGGCAATTGTCATAGACCCAAGATGTAAAAGCACGGTATGTTTTTTTTTTTTTTCAGTGTATCAAGCCATGTGACAAATTAGAGGGATACCAAATAACATAATTTCAACACAGTCAAACAGATCGTGCTCCGCTTGCATGGTGATTATCCTCTCAGTTTACACAGATCTTTGCACTCCTGTGGTGCTTTAATAACATCACTTTAAAACCCTGACATTTTGGTAACATGAGGAGCAGTGAATACTCACAGCACCTACAGTCTTCAGTCACTGTCAGCTCCAGGCTGAGGTTTCTCTGCTTTCTATGTGTGCTTAGCCTGAACTCCTTTTTCTGATGCTGAATATTTGACAATGCCCCCAACCCCCCCACCCCAACAACCTGAAGAGCCTCTGGTTTGTATGTCCAGCTGCCTGAGACCTGAGCGCCTGTGCAGGCAACAGGCTAAAGGAGAGGTTTCATGGTTCAGTCAAATGCTGTTCATTAACCCTGGCTGCACCCGAGGGTAATGCAGGTTACCGGCAGTATTTGCATGGCAGTCGAGCGAGGGACCTGCTGGAGATGGAGGGGAAGGGAAAAAAATACACTGAATAATAAAAGACAGCCATTGGTCTGAAGAGGTTAATGCTCTAGGTATAAAAAGGGATGGAAGAAGGGCAGGAATGAGGTGCGTCTGGTAGTGCCTTTGTGCCGTAAGTGCCTTGAGGAAGGGTCTGATTTTTCTCTCCGTTCACTCCAAGCAGCCAGGCTTTGATTTTGTTCGTGCATGTGAAAATCACAGATAACTCCACGGACTTCAGTGTGATGCCAGCACGTTTTGTTATCGGAGCTTTTGACTTCAGAGCAGTTATTCCACTTGTAACCTGGCTGCAGAGAATCCAGTCCTCTATATGGGATGGGAAGTCAAAGACTGGCAGGCAGCTGGCTGTGTTTTCCAGCTATTGGCTCCCTACTGGATCCAGTGACAGCTAAATTCAGTTCTCAGTGAAATGGTCACTCTCCGCTCCTGACAGCGCTGGAGGTCTCCAAGCATTTTGAACGAGCAGGACTTCCATCAGTGGCATCATTACGCATCCAGTAACGTCTGCGTGCAACCAGTGCCATAGAGCCTTAGCAGCCCATGGCTTTTTTATGTTCGGAACACACCTTCATCGCTTACTGTTACTATTTGTAATGTTATTGCAGTATTTAAAAAAAAAAAAAAAAAAAAGTCATCCATTCCTTCTAGTTTTACCTTAAATGCATCTAGTGTGCAAGGCACTGAAAACCTCACAATGCCGTTTTGTTTTCCAAAGATAACTGGGCTTGGCTATGGCAGGGCAGTGCTACAGTGAGCATAGATACTTTGGACCCATGAAGGATCTACCTGTGAACCAATGCCCACGTTACTGTGACACGATGATGTCAGTGGCCCGCTTCTGTATCCTCTCCTGTCTAGTCGCTGGAGCTGTGTGCTTGGTGGCAGTGATCTTGATCTGGGGCTGCAAGATAGGGCTCAGAGTGCTTAGTCAGTATTATCTGCTGTGTTTCGTTCCACTGGTTGGTTGGTTTTAAATGTATTTTGGATGCCTAATAATTCCAATAAGAAATTTCTAAAAGAACACCAGAAAAGCCATCCACAGTATTTAAATCACTATGTTAATGCGACTGAGCTCATGCGGCTAAGAGATTGCAAATCATTTTCAGATGCAGTCAGCGGCTTTTTTTGCGCTTGTCTATGTCCTCCCGTGACCATTGCTTGGAGAGCCATGTACACACTCGAAGGATTTGCTTTGAGGGGAGGGCTCAAATATCAAAGCGGAAAAAAAGCATTCAAACCTAAAAGCTGACCATAAAGCCCAGCACATCATTTTCAGAAGCAGAACATTATTGTTACTCTGCTGACAAACTTCTTTTGAGGGCAGCAGCACGGTCCAGCACCATTTTAGATTTGTCTTGAAGCCGCACGTAACCAAAATAAATATATGGTTACATAAGAAACTATATTGCATTCTTGCTCCTGGGTTCCAAGTCTAATTGTAAAGTAAGCACAACTCCTCTGTGTCTGCCCTAACGGAGGTAGAGGGCCAATCTCCTCCCACGTGCAAGCCAGTTGATTCACACCTGGGATGACCTGACCAGCCAAGTGGCAGGAAGATGTCTTTTCCCTTCTTCTAGGAACTGGGAGGTGGAGGCCCTCTGCGGAGATGGACACAAGAAGGACAGGTAAGGAGAGGCACTGGGCAGGCTCAGGCGAAGAGCTCCGGAGAGCAGCTGCATTTCAAAGAGGGCAGTGTGTGGTTTTTGGACATGGCCCAGCTTGGTGCGAGTAACTGAAGCCCAGAGGATTACATTGCTCATATGAATCAATAATGATTTATATAGCTTCGTTAGCATGCCAGCAGCAGTGCCTATAGTTATAGTGACTTAATGCCGCACATGATACAAGCCTGCTTTCTGCTGCATATGACTAGGGAAAGAATTATGCTGAGAAGCTGTGACAAACCTGCGCTTCTAGAGCTAGGCTTTGAAATTTGGCAGGGTATAATTATACGTCCTTGGCCCTGAAGGTGTTGTGAAAATATATGAATCATTGTTTATTTCCAAAGCACTTGGACACTACAACTTTAAATGGGAGAGAAAAACCCACGAAGGAATCCAGTTTACTGAGATACTCGTGAAAATTCTCATGAAAGACAAACTTAGGCCTGGGGAGGGGAAGGATCTGGCAAAGTGGCTGACATGATGCAGAGAAGGACAAAGAAACATACAGCGAGAATAAGCAGGCAGTCCTAGGACCTTGAGTTTTCTGAAGTTGGCAGTATCTCAGCATTAATCAGGTACAAATTGTTCAGTTCCATGCAGAAGGGACTGGATAATGTTTACTGTCCTGTACTCCGCATGAGAACAAAATAAGTTCTTCCTGGCTTCTTGGTTAGGCTAGGGTACTGCAGCAACAGAGGAAAAAAGCTGGTAAGGTCCAAGATCCTTTGCCATTATGTTCTGAAGAGGACTTTATAGCCCCTGGCTGTAGGATGCTATACACTGCTCAGTATTCTGTCTCAGTTTCTACACTTGTAGTGCACATAGCAGAATAATGTGTGTGTGTAAGCCTAAAGAAAGGACACCACAGCAGAGAAACTAAATTAATTAAAGTAAGTGAGGCATATAGGCAGCAGGAGAGTGACTTCTATAATGCCCCATGTGGAAGTGAATGTTATCAGGACAAAAGCCCACACACTAACAGAGGACAATAAGATAATTACCTGTGAAGAACAAATAAAAGTGATACCTCCCTCAGACAACCAAAGTATAAAATCTCTTTACAAAGACAACCAGTATCATCAGCACTGTATCACACCTGTGGATAGTAAGGCCCAGAGAGCTTCATCCAGGGATATCTGGTCAAGGCAGAAGTGGAGGTAAGAACAGCCCTATGCATCAGCACAGTTTGAGGGCTGAGCTGCTGGAAAGCAGCTTTCAGAAAAGACCTAAGGGTCTTGGCGGACAACAAGTTGACCAAAAGCCAGCAGTACCCTTGCAGCAAAGAAAGCCAACAGCATCCCACAGTGCGTTAGTGCGTGCAGAGGTCTGGGGTGCGGTGTTCCCCAGTACAAGAGGGGCATGGACATACTGGAAGGGCCACAAAGATAATTAAGGATTTGGAGCAGCTGGTATACGTGGATAGGGTGGGACTGTATGGCAGGGGTGATCATATCAATGTGTATAAACACCTGATGGGGGAATAAAGAAGTCAGTGCCAGACTCTTTTCAGTGGTGCCCAGTAAAAGTACAAGAGGCAACAGTCAGAAACTGAATACAGGAAATTCCACTTAAACATATGATTTTTTTTATTATTTTACTTTTATTTATTTATTTATTTATTTTTACCGTGACAGTGACTGAACAGTGAAACAGTCTGGAGAGTTTGTGGAGTCTCCATCCTTGTGGATATTCAAAACTAGACTGACCGAGCTCTGACAAGGCTTTTTTAATTGACCAGGCAGTCTCTCCGGAGGTCTCTTCCAACCTCTGTGGTGCTGTGATTCTTTTTTAACAGAATCCTCTCTTGAATAAATGTAACGGAATAAAGTCTCCTGAATGCCGGAGCAATGTTCACAATGAAATGTTTACTGGGATCCTGGATGTCTGCTCTTTTTCAGTTCACTGTTGCCAACAGATATATATGTTCAGGTGTAGGGCTGCACATGCACAGGTGGTCTGTGTATGTGTGGATACCTGGAGAATCCCTGCATACAGAGGCAAGCCAGAGCCTCCAGTCAGCCTGCCAGAAAAAAAAATTAAACGTGAAAAATTACTAAATTCCACCTAGACAGAATTTCCAGCTGGAAAAAAAGAGGATGTGTCTGGGGAAACCTGGACATGAGCTATTCCTGCCTCCAGGATCTTGTGCTAATTCTCTGCACAGAACAGTTTCTCCTTGAATAAATACCTACTCGAATAATGTCTTCACACACCAGAAACAGTATATTCATCATTTGATTGCAGTGGTGGGTTACTTGCTATTTATCACTCTTTGTACTTTTCCCTATAAAACCCTTCGGCAATTCCAGCCAAGGGAAAGAAATCAGAGTATGTAGTTGTGTTTATCCATAAAGGCTTGCTGCCCCTGTGACATCAACACATCCAACTTGTGGGGACTCAATTCTTTCAGTTGTGACAGTGGTATAATTTACAGACATTGCTTGAGTAAAATAAGCTGTAACAGAAGAGAGCTTGGTCCGAGAGTTATTTTTACTTCTTTTTATGATAGCTGTGTCATATAGCTCTCTATCAGTTTCACTGCTACCTGCAGAACGATGGCTACAAAATATATGAATGAAAAATGCTGCGGGTTGGGTGACCTTCCAGGCAAGAAAGGGACAGAATAATCGAGGCGCTGACAATCAGCACAATCAGTAATTTGTTCCTGTAACAGCACACAGATCTGCTCTAATCAGCAAGTATCTTCCTCCTGCTGCATACAGAAGTGCTTGGTCCGTCAGATAACTCCTGTGCAGCAAGCCAAATCAGCTCCAGCCCGAGCTGTGGCCACCTCTAGAGGGCGGTGATTGACTGATTAATGTTTGTGCTGTAATTGAAAATGATTACTGGTTTATCCTGGATTAATCCAGTTATGATGCTGCAACCGTTTAGCAAATTACAGCTTCACCGCAGAAAGCTGCAGTGAGTCTGACAAGAAAACGTCTCTGTCCAGTTGAAATGATAGAGGAAATGTGGCCAAGTAATGTAGCAGAGTTTGGCCAGAACATTAGGATGAATTTACAAACTGTTGTGAGATCTTTAATTATCAGAAATACTAGAGACCTTCACTTCTAGAACATCACTTGCTTGTGAGGTCCATTGCAGGAACCAAGCCATAAGTACATTTAAACCAGAGCAAAACAGGGAAGGAAATCAAATCAGTCTGCCTCAGTTGCTCTAAGCTCCTAGGTTTTTGCTAATAACTTGTTCCTGTTGGCCTCCAGCATAAAATGGTCTCACCGTGCAAGCTGCTGTTCCAGGGACAGACTTACCAGGAATGGGAGGACAATTAACATTATTTGGTGGATGTTAATTGCTTCCAGGGAGAAACAGCTGCCCAGCCCCACCTGCGTGCCAGGTAAGGAATGAGTGGTGACATTTGCTGCAGCCTCCTGTGATGTGAGTGGTCCACATGTAGCCTTGCCCAGCTCCCTGACCACTCTTTATGTTTGAAGAACATCACTCATCTTCCTCTTTTCCCCTAGACCATCATCAGCATTTTGCTGGTTAGCTGTTTGCTTTAATTCTTCTGTATCCTTTCTCCCACTGCCAACGAACCAAACTCCACCTTACTTCTCAGCTCTGGACAGAAAAGGGTGAACGGTTGTGTTAAAAAGAGGTGTGAAGTCAGGACAGACATATTTTTTCTTGTTGTGAGCGTGTCTTTGAATTTAAGCTGCTGCTGTGCATTCTGCATTCATTGGTGCTACATTGCCAGATTTGTAATTAGCTCGGGGCTGACACATGTGCTCTGGAGCCAAGATGCACTTTGCTGCCTGTGGCACTGCACCATGCCACAGGGGTTCGTGGGTCAAAGAGTTTATTTCAGTGACAGGTGACATCAGCACACACGTCTTTATTTGACGAAAGAAGCAGGGTGAAAACATCATAACCAAGGCCTCTCCCTCTTGGTACAGAAAGATGGGGCTGCTTCTCTGTACGGCATCTTTATGTGGAGCATTGACTCCAAGTAGCATGGCTGCAGGGGATGGAAACCCAATCTACCGGCTTTCATTATTGTCTTGCCAGTTTGAATTAGTGCCAGCCTGGTGATGGCTCAGAGTGATTGCTGTTTGCTTAGGACTTTTGAGACCTCTTTGGATGGTTTTGTTGCCCTGTGGACCACTGTGTCCCTAGCACAGAAGGCCCCATCATTCTTCCTGAGCACCTAGGGCCATGAGCCAGTGGCATGGGCACAAAAGATAAACTGTATTTTTTTATTTCCAAACACATCCTTCTGCATCATAGCGTGACTGTTACAAAAGAAGCTTGCATTTAAATTAGCTCTCATTGTTTGGGATTTTTTGCTGTGGTTTGCCAGTACTTTTTATGGATTCATAGCTGTCGTGACCCAGAGTCTATCACAAGCACTTAATTATGGCACAAAGGATCTATTAAAAGTATATACAGAGAAACTGCTTGTAGGAAGTTTAGCAAAATATTACTGACTTCAGTTTTATACGCTACCTCCACTTTGTAGGCTTTGCTTCTGAAAATCTGTTAGCTGCAAGGAATCATCTTAAATGGAAGTGACACAAGAAAAGCTACTTGGATAGCTTGCAGGTTTTAGAATAACTGTGCGAAGCTAGTTCTTCCTTCCGAGGTAACACACACTTTTAATTGGAAAACATGTATGCATGGGGTTAACGTAGAGTCTCTTTTCCATAGCTCTGTCTTGCAATGAGTCGTCTGCTCTCTGTCTCCGTGTATCTATGTGAAAGGAGGTGGGAATAGCTTCCTTTCTGAAACTTCCTCTTACATATTAACTGAGAATCCATGGTAATTATTTTAAAATGTCTTCTCTCAACAAGAGATGAACAGCAACCGAAGTAATATTGGATGTTCTCCCTGAACCAGTGATGTAACTGTAAAATTCTGTGCGTTTGGTTAACCTAGGTGAATGCTATTGCACTTTAAGATTGATCAGAATTGGGCCCATTTAATCAGACCAGTTGATTGTCTCAAGAAATAAAAATAGACTGAAGGCACCAAAAATAAAAATATCTCAGCTATTTAAACAAAACCAGAAACAAAATCCACTTTTTATGACTTCAGTGTTGTCCTTATTTCCCACACTAAAACCAGAACTGTATTCCTAGTATAAGACTGTATTGCTAGTGAACTAGAATGTTCACTGAAACTGAAAAATCCTGTCAGTGTATCGAGTCCCATGCTTTTATTTCATGCCAATTCAGGAATTCTTGAGGAAAGATCTACTGCTTTGGCCAGAACACCTTCTGGACCCAGCACTACTCATGTTGATTTATTAATGACAGATGTGTGACTTTATGTGATCACTGGAAAGGATGACATGATTTGAAGAGGCTGGAAGGTAGGCTTCCCGTGAAGCAGTGAGAGAAGGGGAAGGCTTCTGTAACTTAGACCACAGTGATCTAATAGTATTGGCACAGGTTTTGGTGAGAGAAGAAAACGATTAAAGGTATGATACAGCAAAACCAGCAAATATACGTCACCATATTTGTGTGTCATTCCTAAGACTTTAAAGACAAGGTCTCACAAACTCAAATATAGTTTCTACAGGCAAGGCTGATGAAGACCAAGACTGCTCAACACTTACACTGGTGAGCCCTTGCTAACACCAGTTCCTGAGTTGAATAAGAAGTTGTCTCCTGAAGGAGTTAAGGAAATTTTTGAGCCTGATTAACTGATATGCAAACAGGTGTTGAAAAATACAGAAAGTACTTGCAAGAGTATGATGGCAGCAGGGAGGCAAGCTTGTCTTTCTCTTGAATGGTGACAAAAAGAGCTTTGAGTGTTGTGCCTTTCCTCAGACAAAATCACATTTTGTTTATTCACTTAGAGTTAAGACAATAAAGATTCCTACCAAACTCTTGGTTGCCCTAACTTAGTTAAGTACATTGGAAGTATAATTAAACCACAGCAGTGTTGAGCACATCTGTTCCTTGGGCACTCTGCCAGCCAAGTAACCACCATATACATTTTTCATTATCTGGGAAGCTTCCTTATCAGCCTTCTTCAGAAGGTGTCAAAAAGATATCTGTAAGTTGTTGCTCAAGTCACTTCAGAGCAGGGAATTGCAGGGAATCGACTGTTAACACTCTCTCTATATATTTTTTTAATTTTATTATCATTATTCTTTTTTATTTTTTTCCCCAGAAAAAAATAAAAAAAAAAAAAAAAGTGTGTGCTGGTACGATACGTGCTTTTCTAAGGTCATCCATCAGCAGCTGTCCTGGTCAGAGTTCCTAATAGTTGTGTTTATCAATATTCATTTCTGAATTCTTTTAGACTCTATGCTTTTATAGGAAGAGAACAGTATACATTAATTTTGAGATAGGGAAAGCGTGTATTATTTATCTAAAAGAAAGAGCCATGACCTCATAGTAGGACCAGGTGGTAGAAAAGTAGCTGGAGATTTGTTACAGGATCATCAATCAGCAGAAGGTCTAAAAGCAAGTTCTGGAACCTAGTCTTGGACATCCTCTTAGAGTCAAAGCAGCTGAAAACGTGGCTGGATTTCTCCTCCTGCTTTTTCCCCAACCCAGCATCCTCCTGTCTTGTGAGGCACTGAGTCCCAGAGGGCTGAGTCTCAGCCATGCTCCAGGCTTCACTCTTTGTTGTGAAACGCTGAAATGCCGAAGTTACAAGCGTTCAGTTGTCTGTGCTCAGCTTACTGACACGGGCACAGCCTGTCACCTACCAGCCATATCCACATCAAACGTGGTGGCAGAAGGGAGCCCTGCAGAGACCCTACTTAAAGAGCTTGAGATAGAACCTGTAAAAATTCCCCCAAGAGGAGTAAACGCTGGTGAGTGTGCCGCCTTGTGTCTGTCCAACAGCAAAAAGAGAACGAAAGAAACCAAGTGGATAGGGCTGCAGCTGCTGCTCAGCAACACCTCATGGTCACACTAGCAAAAGTACCCCATATATCTAATAATAACTTGTGATTAAACCATGCTTATCCTTTTTTCCTGAGACCCTGCTTGCATGTGTTATACAGATCAGTCAAGTACTGCTGTGTCCTTAGACTTCAGGCACCCAGCCTCCACCTAAAGCAGGTAGTCCTATAAAGCTGAGGCAGCCCCGGTGCTCTTCCAGTGGCAGCATTTTGAGCTGTCTTTCACAAGTTTGCTGCTGTTTGGCTCTGTGGTTTTGATTCTGCTGCAGTTCGTGTATCCACAGGGCCCATTTGGGCTTCTGCTGCTGCCACTACTGCTCTGTCATACCCTGTAGTGGAAAACAGTCCTAACCTACGTGCTACAGCGTGACATGGGTGCTCCTAATGTGTATTTTTGCAGCACTAGACTAGGCCATACTTAAAATATCTGCCTGTACTGAGAGATGCTGTAAAAATACTTGCTTTATATCTCCTTGTCTTCTGCAGCTGTACATTTGCGTTGTCTTCAGGATCCAAACCAGCCTCTCATTCTCCATTTGCTCTTATTTCCTGATATCTCATTCAGGGAGTGTGGTGAAAACATGCCCTGCAATGAACAATCCTGATTTGGCAATTCACGTCAGCTCTGCAAAATTCTGCTGCCATCTTCATCTAGGAAATGAGCTGTGTTAAAATATGATTAACCTCTTGCCTTTTACTAATCACTCTGATCAAGACAGATGATGAAATCCAAGGCTCAGCTCCTGGCTGGCACATTTTCCCACCTAATGCAAAGCTATGTTTGAAATTTCCTTTTATTCTCTGTTGCTTGTAGGAAGGATTTTTGGAAAGTCAGACTAAAAACTATTCTGAAAGTAGTGTGACTATCTGTTAAGAGAATAAAATAATTATGAATAAACTGCTAAGGAGTCTGCACAGGTTGGAATTGTAGACCCCCAAATTGTTCACAATTTCTATGTAAATTACTTAAGAAATTAGATAAACAAAAAGGGGTGAAAGAGAAGATAGACTCTTTCTAGTACACAGGCAAAGAGAGAAAGAAAAAGTCCTCTGGTAGTGCCTAGGGAAGATACTTTCACAGCTCACTGCAGTCATTTCATTAACTGAAATAAGGTGTCTGAAAGATTTAAGTTATTGTGACCTGCTTTTACAAAACACTCCTTTTCTACTGCTTAGCTTACAATATTGTTGCTCTGGTAAACATAGTAATTAATTTCTTCCCAAAGTAAATGTAGTCCTGAAGTTATTTCTGTTGTCCCCAGGAAATACAACTCTCTCTCTATATATATGTATTTCAGGACATTAGGTTTCTCTACAGCAGTTTGCTGAAATGAGAGGTTAGAGAAATGATGATGATGCTGAAAATATTTCCACTCCCATGGCTGTCTCATTCTCTGAAAGGAAAAAAAAAAAAAACAAACAACACAACACAACAAAACAAAACAAAAAACAACAACAACAACACACACAACAAAAGCCTAAACCTTAAATCATAACCTAATCACCTTGATCAGAGCAATAAATGTAACAAACGTGAGGCAAGTATGTGTGTGAGAGTGCAAGACAGAGGAAGGTTTAGGGCAAGGATCAGTGGAAAATCTTTAGAAATGATGTAAGAGAAAGCACAGGCAGGGATTGGAGTTTGTAGCCTACAGCAGAGACTATAAAAACTCTGAAAGAAAGCTGAACATTAGGGATAAGTTAAGGGAAAGAACATAGCAGGACCATTAAGGTTGGAATTGCTTGTATCCAATGCAAGGTAAGATGAGTGAGGACAGAGAGGGGTTTGGGATGTTTTGTGTGTCTTTGTGCTCTGTTTACTTCTTTGCTTTCTTCCCTCTTGTGCTTTCTTCTTTTATTTTTTTTCTATATTTTTATATTAACAGGCATGCATGAAGTCCACACATGCCCATGTCAGAAGGGAAAAGTATAGCTTCTTTTTCCAGTTTGAGATTAGGATAATAAGGTGCCTATCACCTAGTATTTTTGGTACTAAAATTAAATAATATTCTGTGGAAACTTATTTCCTTCAGTTAACCAGACAATATTTAAACAAGATGTGTCAGTGCATTTTACAACAGTGACTAGTTGCTTTCATGCTTCTGCAGTGCTTTGCAGTAAACTGCTGTCTGTTTTTATTGTTATGGATTTTCCTCTGTGTGTCTTATTGTCAAATGCATAATACTTCTTAAAATAAGCTGAAGAGCTATGACAGAATAGTTCCTTTGCATTACTAAATATCATTTGCAGTAGACAAGTTAGCTGCATGTAGTATGTTGTAAAATACAATATAAACAATTGATTTAGGGGAATATTTTTGCTTTAATTTATAAATCTGCCAAAAGGTTTTATTAAGTCCCGTATTAGATAAATGTCCCAAATTAGCAAAATGATCCAGATTCCATCACATTCCTGCAATAACAGAATAATCCTGCAAAAACATTCCTACACTGACAGAGTAATTATCATTATCCAGTGATCTGATTACTTCAGCTTTGTACCACTGTAAATGAAGTCAGACTGATTCAGTGATAGTCATTTGTAATTTCTCCATTCTGGGTTCAAAACTATTTCACCATTTCTTTTTGCCTCCCAGACTGGAGTCATACAAGTAAATACATGTGTATAACCTTTGCTTTAGATGTCCAGAGGCTACTGTAAAGTTCAGATCCCACTATTTTTCAAAGCAGAAGCACACACTGCCTTTAGCTTTCCTTCGTTGGTTTTTCAATTTGGAATGACTGTCCTCTCATGGGGAGTGCAGAGCTGAAAGCTGAGGAACTACGAGGACATTTTGTGCCCCTGCCCACTGATTCTTTTAGGGAGCCTGGGGCAAATTATTACACTTATCTCTCTCTGCTCACCTGTGTTCAAAATGCAACTCAGCCTTCCTTTTCTTGTAACATACTTGAGTATCATGAGGAGCAACGGAAAAACAAACAAACAAACAAACAAACAAAAAACCACCAAAGCTATGGTATAAATGATGGAAAAGCTGCAAAATATATCAAGCTGGACCAGATGTTTGTCAGTATTTATAAATACCTGCCATGCTGATTTCAGCAGATTAGGGCTTGAATTAATGACAAAGTTACCTCTCTGGGCTTTTTAGACCGTAAATTTAAAAGATTGAGCCATACAAGTGGTATAAGAACTCTCTTGATTGACCCTGCCAAAATTGCAAGTGATTGTAGCTTTCCTTTTCTTCTAAGTAAACCTAGTGAACCAGATTAATCTCTAATTTCCGTTTGCAATTCTTCCACTTAATTGACTTTTCTTTTTATGTTAATATCCTTGATCAAAACTTTTAAAAATATTTATCCGATAAATCATTGTAAGGGTTTGATTCTCTTAATCACAAATTCCAATGCCATTCTTGCCTCTTAAGAGCTTATCTTGAAGGCATATCTTGAAGGATATTTTTACTGGCCTTTAAATGTCCTATGTCTTTGTATTGGTAATATATAGTGATAATATACTTGTCATATCAAGTATGAAGAATTTCCATTTATCACTCCAATGCTGTTAGAAGAGGAGATGAATTTTACAAATGCAGGAAAACACAATGTATTTCTCAATTTTTATTGATACAATGGCTTCTTGTTTTTCTCTTAAATGCTGGAAATGGCACTCCAACAACGAAGGCTTTAGTTCTCATGCTAAAGATGAAGGAAGAAAATTAAATGCAAAGCTATTAGAAACATTCAGAAAAATTGGCATGTTCATTCAGTAAATATATAAATGATTTAGGGCTGAGAGTTTGTTGGCAATGAATAATAATCTAATAATGTTTTGTTTTCCATTGTGCATACCAAGAATATTGTAACTCACTCAACCGTCTCACTTAGGAAAGGTGGAAATAGGCTCTTCTCGTTAAGGGATATTTTCTTATAGTACACAGCGTCTGTTTTATTTGATAGTCCTTAGGCTTCTAGATGTGTTTTATGACTTCTGGTTGCATCTGCTGCTTCCTAGTTTCCTACTTTCATGGTCTTGAAGCAAGTTTGCTAAAATGTGCCACTAGAAATGGCAGTGTAGTCAGTTTTGCAAGGTGTCCATACTTTGCACAGAGATTAGGGTGCCACGTGTTCAGCCTTTCCTGGTATGAGCGGTGTGATTTGAGCACTGCTCACACACCCGTTGAGCCCCCCGAGGGCAGAGTCAGCGGGGAGCCTGGGCAGGCCCTGCAGGGACCACCCAAACCATGACCAAACCGATAGCGATGGGATGAATGGCCATATGCGTGAGCATCCTCTGGACACGTCTGCTCCCAAAAGCCCAGCTGACAGTAGCTGGGTCAGCATTTTTAATAGAAACTGCAGTGCAATGTGAGCTAAGATAACTCGTGATGAAACACAGGTAGTTAGGACCAAACACTGGAAGCTGTATCGTTACAGTGAAAGTAATTATTAAAATGAAGACATTGAAAAATGATGAGTGGTCCCAAATGCCTTCTTGAGAAACCTTTAAGGAACTTCATCTTCAGAAAGTGGAACGTTTTTGTCATTGAAATATTGACAGGCAAAACGGTTCATTTAGGACACAAAAATACCTAGACATTTTCTGAAAATCACTAGTCCTCTTGCTAGTCTAGCCACTAGTCACTTAAACCTCTTGCATGAGTTCAGGAATTTTATGTTACATCAGATGAAACCTGTCTGCATCTATTTATCTACATAGTTGGGAAACTGAAAATAGAGGGAAATTTACATTGTAGAAATTGACAGTGTCTATACCATATGTCTAATAGAATATATGGCATTGCTTAAAAACCTAAACCTACTCCAGGAAGCGCATTATTAATAACATAAAGTGCCTGACACTGCCTGCTTGCATTTCTTTTTGCCACAAAGCCCCATGCTTCAATGTCGTGCTTCAGTATCTTTTTAGAAAGCAGGACGTAAGAAGTGCTCTATATCTCATCTGTGGGGTGAGAACAAAAACACCACTCTAACCTATTTTTGGACTCTGCTTTTTTTTATGAGGGTGGGATTTATTTTGATTTTTCTCCCTTTTCTTTGATATTTACACGGCTAGAAAATTACACTTCAGATAAACATAGTCTCTTAGGAGTTTCTGAAATCACTAGGACTGCTGCTATGGGCATATTTTTGGCTTTGTGGTAATGAATATGCTCAGAGGATCCATCCTACAACTTTTAAAAGTAGGGCAAATTGGTTTTAGCAGGAGCAGGCTTATTCTCAGACCTTCCCAAGAGCTATTTATAAGTTGTTCTCTTGGTAAGAAACTCACCCATCAAAATCTTGTTTATAAGGCAGATTCCCACAGGCTGTCTGATCCAAGGCTGGTGAGGCCAGTGTTAAGACTTGGTGAAAGATTTAAGATGGGTAGCAGCACTTCATTTCCTCTTTTATGGCATTGGAGCAGCAACACAATGAGTCAGTAGCTGGCTTGCAGACACAGCCATGATTTACCCCAACTGTTTGGACCCTGCACAGCATGAGACCCTGAGAGCTATCAGGTGATGGAGGCTCTCCAGCACCATCCCAGTGCTCATACAGCAGAAGAACTGGAGCTTAATGGATGCTGCTGGGAGCTTCCCAGCGCCCAGGAGACAATTAGGGCTTGGCTCTGAGGCAGCTTGATTTGGGCGTACGTGGCACAAAGCCCCAGGGGCTTCGGGGCTCAGCCACATCATTGCAAGAGCAAGGTCCTCATTTGCAGGTGAGCTTGGACACGTCCCATGTTGGTGCTGTGACAACAGCCAGAGCACAGTCATCAACGTGTAGTGGCAGCTGGAGTGAAAGATTACAGTGCAAGGCATGATGTCTTGCCTCAGTTCTCTTGCTAACAGGCTAGCAAGAAAAATAAAGCTCTTGTGATTTATACTTGCAGAGTAATCTCTGCAGTAATGTGAAATATGATAGTTCAAATGGGTAAGAACAATGACAGCTGTTACTGTTTTTGACAGGCAATGGGTTTGGAGCTTGGTGATGAATTACGCTCTGTCTGGGGTTTGTTCAGCCCACTTATCTTCAGGATGTCACTTTGTTTTTTGTTTTGGGGGGGAAGTTTTGTGGTGTGGGTTTGCTTTTTTTTTTTTTTTTTTTTAAGAAAAACATCTTTTAAGTCTTTTGGTTTGATGTTGGTGACTTAACAGTTTCTGTTTGGTAAAGAGTTTTGCTTTCTTGTGATCTTTTCTTGGAAAATATCTCTGCACAGATTCCTTAAAAAAGTTTTGAATGTTTATCCTGCTTTGATAAGGTAGAATAATGTTCTCCCTTTTATCTTTGATTGTATTTTAATTGGAGCTGCAACAAAGATACCTAACGGTATGAGGAATTTGAGTTTTGACACGTTTCAAGCTAAAATATCATTAAAACACATAAATATGTCTGATTTTCAGACTTGCAATTACATTTACTGAAGGGTAAGCCATATTTTATGTCAGATAACACCAGGCCAGACCCTGAAATACTAAAGACATGGAATAATACCCCAATCCCTTGACCTATCTCTGTGAAACCAGTGGAAAAGTGTTTTTTACAATGAGTAAGAAGGCTGGAAATTCAGTCTAAGTGGGAAGGGTGCATCTTCCAAAGGCCCATGTGTTTGTCAGAGCTTTGTTTTTTCTCTCTTTCAGTGACAAATGCTCTCAAACCTTGCTTTAGGTCTCTCTGAGAACAGGACAAGGTATAATGTAGATAGGGTGAAGCAGTAACCAGTGCATGGCTGGGAGGGGTACCTACAAGGTTTGGGAAACCCCTTTCAGCATGGGGGGGCTCTGAGTGCCCAATCACAACAGATAAGCTCGAGTACAAAAAGCAACAACTGCTTTTAACGTCTAAGATCCTATGACATGGCTGAAGGTGGTGAACTAAGTTCCATTCTGGCAGAAGATAGTGTGATTATAATTATGTTACCATAGTCCTCGTTGCACCCAAAGTTTTGCAGACACTTTTCTAGAGTTGAACTGCTCCTTTCTCTTGTCTTGGTCACAACACTGCAGGAAAATCCAGCACAACTTGATCTTGCTGGACAGAGTTTTGCTCCCTGTTAAACCAGTGACATTTCTTCTTAGCTACTGATTTCCATGGGAATTAGAGCCAAGTTTTAAGTCCTTACAATTTCCTCTGCTTCCAATTTCACTGGCGTCAAGTTCTGACCAGCTAATCAAATGTCTTTTGTGTTGCAGGTGCCTTAATGTTTATTTTGGTTAGTGTACCAGTTGCTATTTTTAGCTCTTTGGTCCTTGGGATGAATGAATACCAGCACAGACCTTAAAGCATAATAAACATGTGTTTTTAACCTTGCCATTTATTTTTATGTCCCTGTATCCAAATAATCAGGATGTGGTTACCTGTGAAGGTAGTAGACTACTACTTCGAATTTCAATGCACAGCCACGTACAAAAATATACATTGTCGAGGGCTACAGCTTTAAAAACACCAAGCCAAACTCTTGTCTGGCTTTAATGGCTCTTCTTATCAAGCTGAGAGACAGTGGTACCACCTCGTTTGCTGCTTTGTCTTTGTCCCTTGATCCCAGTGAACTTAGTCTGCTTCACCCCTGCAGGACAACTAGCTGCTATATTCCTCACTATAACGAATCCTCAAGGACAATATCAAGAAGATATGTAATAGGGTAACCAAATAACAGAAGCACATGCAAAACATATTAAAAAGAAACAAGCCACCAAGCAAGAAACAGAGTTTCAAGGAACTGTGTAAATGATATATCTTGTTAAAACTGGACTCCAAGCACTTTGGGGCTTCTCTCTTTTGTAGTGCAGGAAAAAGTGCAAAGCCAAATGCTTTTTACCATGTGTATTCTGCCTGGTCTTACAGATTTGCTAAGCAAAGGATAAAACAACTGCTGTGCATCATAGAAATGTATTTATACCTCCTTTCTATTTTTGCTTTTGCTGAGAGAAGGGTCAGCAAAGAGTCATAGAAGCAGGCTTGAATTATACTCTGGGGCCAAACCTGGAAACAGGCTGGTTCTTATTAACATCAGTTGAAATATTCCCACCTGGTCAAGTCAGAGGTATGTCAGGTTTTAAGAGCTCGATCCAGTCAAGGACTTAAACAATGTTAGCCCAAATCCATGGCCAAAGAAATCCTTGCAGTTTCCCAGTCCTACCAAGACTTGAACCTCTCTTCCTTTAAGGCTCTGGAGGCATCTGGAGTTCTGCAGCAGTGGCATGTGGTCGCAACAATACCAGTCTCAGCAATGTCTTCCTATGCATGTTCCTCCTGGTTGTGGGAGCTATAAAAACAGCCAAAACTTTATTCTAAGATCCCCAGAAGATCCTGGAAGTTGTGGCTACCATTATCTCGCATTAGAGACTAGTGAAATTCAGCCTTGCTTTCAAAATGCTGCTAGGGGGATATGTGATTTCTGTAACAGCTCCAGGCACCTGCCCACCATGTGGGGAGGTCAGGGTTAACCTGGGTGGTCATGAGCCAAATTCTTTCTGTTTACAAGTGAGTGTCTAATTTACCTTGTTTTAACCCAATTTTGCATTTGTTACTCCTCCCGCTGCAAGGAGTGGGTCATTGTGCAGAAAGGAATCAAAAGATCCACGGGGTCCTGAAGGGGTGAAGAGGAGGGAGCTGGTATTGCACCCAGAAATGAGGGGCACTCAGCTGGTACTGGCTGGCTGCTGATTTTTACACAGCGATTCTGTAAGATACGTTTTATTAACAACCATGGGAACAGGGTCTCCTTTTCACTTCTTAAAGACCTTTGAAGTGAGATACTCCCTTCATCTTTCCACCATCAGTCTGTAAAGCCTTTCATGGGTATTTGTTGCCTTCTCTCTCTCCTCTGGGAATGTGGCTATGGAGCCATTAATGGATTGTTCCCCTTTGCAGATGCTGCAGCTTCAGCTTGTTGTGGTGCATTTGGCCCTCGTCATCACCCTGCTGCAGCGGCACTCCAGCTCGATGCTTCTGGCAGAGGCAGCTCCAGAGGTGGGTGAATGTTTCTGGCAGCTGTCACCTAACACGGCTCTTCCTAATTTGCTCCTGGGCGTAGCGTGTGGAGGGCATACACTGAATGATGAATAGTGCATATTGATGGCGCAAAGGCAAAGCAGGAGCAGGAAAACTGATGCACAGTACGTGGTGGTGAGAGGACAGGTGGAATGAAGTCTCACCCAGATTCAAACAGGCTCTCCTCAAACACCATCTCATTTCCCTGTGTTAAAACATTGCCCAGTGAGTCCAGAGGGAGATCTCCTTGGAAAGGGGAAAATGGGGTGGTGAAAAGGGGGGAAACAAGCTAACACTGAAGGGAGATTTTCCTTCTTTTTCTGAAAAGACAAATAGCATGAGGAGTCAGCAGCTTCCAGGAGCCATAAGGAGAGCCTGGACAGAAGACCCCCTGCTCAACACTTACAAATGAAAGGAGCCACAAGAGATCAGGAGAGGGAAGGAACAAAGTAACTTGCCTAATCTTGCAAAGGAAAGCAGTGGATGAAATGGGAGAACTCCCGTTCCACATTTCATCCACTAAGATATGTAGAGATTGCACCTGAAAATACTTGTAGTGCATTCTCTTTTATGTCATCTTGACATACACCAGATGTGGCAGCAAAGGTACTTATGTAATGGTTTCATGTCATAAAAATCAAGGATATAAAGTTTAATCAAAGTAGCACTGCTTGGCTGTAGGCTCTTTACACAGGTTTTTAAGATGAGCTTAGAAGTTAGATGCATCCTGGAGAATGCTGATGAATCCTTTGGCCTTGCTCTCTGGCTTCAAGTGAGCATGCCCTGATTATAAAAAATAATATTTTATTATAATAATATAAATAATATAAATATAAATATAAATAATATAATATAATAATATAAATAATATAAAAAAATATTAAAAATATAAATTATAATAATATAAAGTAACTGCTCATACTTACTTTAAATTTGGTGACTTAAATGAGTGAACAAGTAAGCTCTCTTTTTTTTTTCCATTTTATTTTTTCTTTTTTTTTTTTCCTTTTTTTTTAATGAAAAATTACTGGATTTTACTAGTCTCTTTTATTCATGTATTTTCTGTTCATAGGTTTATAAGCCCTCCTTTGTACCCAACACTCCTCTCTTTGCTTATCTGTGATGTTGTGCTCTGTTTGGTGATTCATAACAGGAAAACCTTTGTCTACCTCTGATTATCATTTTAGCATTCTCTTTACTTTTTCAAAGATGAAATAAGTAAAACTGCATACAGTTCTCAAGAACAAAGGCTACTTTTTACTTTCCAGTTTAAGCATTATTGTAGATAATTATCCCCACTAATCAGAGGGAGAGTTCATTCATTTTTTTAAGGTATAATTCTGTTGTAGACCTTTATGAAAGTTTTATAGCCCTGAAAGGGAACAGAAAGGATCACTCAATGGCACTTAAAATTAATAGAAAGGAAAATCAGAGGACAATATGAGATCCTTTACAAAAATATTAAATGTTGCTTCACTCTTGTGATTATTTTGGTCATGTGCTCCTCCTTATATAAAGGTCAGAGTTTTATAAGTTCCATCACTCGTTATGCCACGCACCAGTAGCAGGGAGTTTCACCACCACAACTATGGTGTGGACCACGTAGATATAAGCATATTAGGTCACCCCTGTGATGGTTATTCAGCTCGTGCTGTAAGTGAAACTGGTCACATGGATGAGATAACAATAGTGAGCTGGCCCACAAAAAATGGGCTTTGTGAAGTGCTAAATATTTATGATTTTGATGACTCTTTCAATAATAATGAAGGGGAGTCCTGTTCTACCAAAAACTATCCCAGCCTTTTATATCAAACTCCTGTGGTTGGACTATGACCAAGTTTCACAGAAAAAAACTTTGTTTTAAAACGTTGGCCCAGGTTTAGCATCCTAGTGATTGTGTATTTAAAGGGCTGCTGCTTTGATATTGATTGAAAAGGGTTTTCTGGACCTCCAGCAGCAAACAAATATCCCTGCTTTCTTCTGCAGCCTTTGGAGCCTTCTGCTGCTCTGGGAATGGAAGCACACCCAACTGCCAGTGAAGAGAAGTCTGCCTCCAACCTGGCAGCCAAACTGTTCCTGCTCGATGAGCTGGTGTCTCTGGAGAATGAAGTGACTGAGACCAAGAAGAAAAGAAGTTTCCCAGGATTTGGGTCCCCGATCGACAGAATTTCTGCGACCTCTGTGGATACTAAAGGCAAACAGAGGTAAATTCCTAGATGGCTCCTACCAGTGATAAAGCTGGAAGAAAGCTGCCGGCAGGTTGTCCTGGATACACAGGACTTAGCTTTAGCCACTAGCAATTTCACTAGTCAGTTGCAAGGTGTGTCTGAGCATGGTACCAGAAACTCTTCAGAAAGCATCCTGGTTGCACGATATGTAATTCTTCAGTTGTGATGGATAATATATACGGTAGTTCATTTATCCCCAAAGTGCCATCCAGCTAACAAAGAATGTTCAAAGCCATGCATTTTTTTAGTACACTTCTTTCCTCTGATGTGAGCTAACATTCAATATAAAACTTCCTTTTTGGTTCTGAGATTATTTAAAGCCAAAATATGCCTGAGGTTCAAAAGCTAAGGGGCATGGTTAGGTGTTCCCAAGGCTGGGGTGAAGAGAAGCTATGGTGGTACGCATCCTGAAGAGCAAGACAAACATCATGCTGTGAAAATGGACAGAAAGGGTATAGAATGAGCTTCCAAGGAAAAAAGCTTCAAGAACTTGATCAACTTATGATAAGTCAGGGTTTAATCAATACAACAGTACACCAGTACCTTCGCAGTACATGCTGGAAGATAAGCAAATTTATAACGGAGGGCTAATGAATGATTGTTGATATGGCTGTGGAAAGTCAGCATGTCTGGGGCAACGCTCAAGGGGATGTTCTCTGTACCTGAAAGAACTTAACTGTCTTGTTCCCTTTTTCTGGTAACTCTTCTTTTGAATGGAATCCCCAGTGCGGTCAGTATTTAATAACATGCTTAAATCTTAATCTGAAAATGGAAAGTATTCACAAGAGCCAGTCAATGTTACAGGATTTTTGGATTATTATTATTATTATTTTTTTTTTCCTCCAAACAGTGTTTTGCAATATTTTCTTGACATTTTTCCACTTATCCATCCGGTCTGCTACTAGGACTTTTTGAATGCAGCCCAAAGTGTTAAAGTATAAAATTTTTAAATCCTCGAGTAGAACTATTTTGTCTTTATATCACTTCAAGAGATCAAAATCAGTTCATTCTTTGTTTGCCTTTTTAGCGTGTTTTCCTTTTGAGGGGAAGAAATTCTAGTTCATCTTTGAAGCCACAGTGCCTTTTTTGCAAAAGTACATGGTAATCCCAATTTGTCACATGCTTTTTGTGTGGAAATCTTGTTTCATTCTACGTGCCATACAAGGGGTGGGGGGAACATGCAAAGGGGAAATTGTGGTGAAAAATTTTAGAAGGTTTTATAACAGCTTGTCTCTGAATAATGAGATCGTGCAAGTGGGGGAGACACTGCACAAAATTTTTCTTCTTTCCCAGCATCATCAGCAGAGTTTGCAGTTTGACTTCGAGGTTATCACTTCTGAGGAGCTGACTAGTTTTTGAGTTTGGGATTGACACATTTATGAGAATCACCTGAGCTGCTTTGATGACTGCACTGACAGTCTGACACTGTCATCAGCACGAGCAATGGATCAGATGCGTGATGTGAAGCAGTCAAAAAGCTGTACCTTCAGGTGGAAACAGGCAGAGGCTGCTGCACTTACAGGAATAAAACGGAGGATTGAGCACCCTGTCACTGTCAGCAGATAGTACATTGTCCACTCATGTACTATCAGAGAGGATTACCTATAGAGACTTTAGTTAATGACTTTTGAAGCATGAAAGTTGTTAAATAGATTTAACCCGCTGAAGTAATACAGCAGGCAGAGTACCTGCCAAAAACCAGAAGCTATTGGAAGAGAGCAAACCAAATGCTGGGCCACTTAACAGCAACCACTGTTTTGGCACCCACTGGTTACAAGTGGGCATGGATCCTTATCTTGCTTGTCAACATCAATTTATGAAGCTTTGAAAGCATGGGAAAAGCATGCAAGAAGTGCTGAGTTCTCAGAAGAGGTGGAAGGTTCTGTAGATGAAGAGAAGGAAAAAGACTCTGGGAATCTTTAAAATTGCTGTTTTAAATAGAAATGATCACTCCGTCCCTAGTTAGTGCTGAAATCGGCAGCTTTACCTGGAAGATGAGCGGCAGGCTGTGGAGGCAGACGGTCCTGTTATGGCCCCAGACGGCCACAAGAGGGGAAGCTCAGCTGCACAACTTCTGCGAGACGGCTCAGCCTTCCCCGTTGACATGATTTTACAGTCTCCTGCTCAGTTTAACTACAGACCACGGCGGTATTGCAACTGATGCGGCCGTAGAAACCCCCCATGCTAACCAGTTTGGGAAGCGAAGTCCCCATTTTACCAAACCAGGCT
Organism: Oxyura jamaicensis; assembly: GCF_011077185.1. NCBI lineage: Eukaryota > Metazoa > Chordata > Aves > Anseriformes > Anatidae > Oxyura > Oxyura jamaicensis. The sequence continues at coordinate 14,473,342 of NC_048901.1, read as the reverse complement.
CAGTATGACTCCAGCAGCCCAAGTCCCTCCTGCCCCCGTCCACTTGTGCCTACATTGTGCAGGGGGCAGAGCTGCCTGTGGGGCGGTGGGCTGAAGAGCAGCCCTGAGCCACTTTGATTTCCCTACAGTTTAGTGTGAAAGTGCTTGATGTATAGGTTTTTGAGGACAGGAGGCTGAGGGCTACGCATCTCCTTTCTTTTATTAATAGCAGCTAACCCGTGAAGTTGTTTGTTTGCTGTCAGATAAAAGCAGGGTTAGCACATCAACATCAGTCAGTCTGTAAAACAGGTGCAACTCTTGACTATTCGTTTCTGAGAGAAGTGAAGCTTTTTTCTTTTAAACACACATTTTCAGCTGCTGCAGCACAGCTCTTCTGTCTGAACAACAAAGTTGGGGGTGGCATGAACTGAGGAATCAAAGATTTAGTAACACTTCTGATTATTCCTATGATGTCTTTTCCCAATTCTTTCCCTCCTTCTTTCCCTTTTTCCCCCTGCAGGAAAGTGGTCGAGCTGCCTAAGAGACGGTTTGGGATTCCTCTTGACCGGATCGGAGTGAGCCGTCTTGGCAACACCAAGGGTTAGCAGTTTCTGCAAGTAAGCCAGAGTACTCCAGGTGTGGGCATGCATGGCACGGAGAGCCCCACCTGCTCTGTCACACGGAGGTACTCAAGTCGTGCCAGTAGGTTTGGGTTGGGAGCCCTGGGGAAGGATGGCCTCTTATAACATGGTTTGTGACACAGCTTAGCTTGAAGCCCCTGAACTAGAACTCAGTACCCTCTTAAAAGAAAACAAGTATTCCTTAGCTTTTCCATCTCCTTACTGTGTCTTCATCCAAGCCTTGCAGTCCTGATTTGGGAAAATGTAACATTTATTGCTTTTCTGCCTACAGGTGCTTCTGTTCTGAATGATTGATGCTGTACTGGAAACATCACAGAAATGCGGAAGATGCACCAGAGCACGTCTTGTCATTGACTAATGATTCAACACTCAAGGAAATGACCTCCTGCAAAATCTATTTCACATTGCATTTTACAAACATTGCATTTACAGATAGTAAGAAATTCAGTTCATCAGGTCAGAATGCTCTCACAGTTGTGCACAGTGCCACTGATAGGAGGAAACAGAAAATATGTATATAGTTTAATTGCATGGCATTTCTCTCTTAAACCTGCAGAAGTTCATTTTCCTAGCAAGGACTGTTAAAATTTTTTGATTTAAAATAAAACTTTCAGAGAAGCCAACAGCAGTCCATGAGAAGCAGACAGTTTGCTTTGCACATTTCTTTCAAGAGGGTGTTTGTCTTGTAGGTGAAGGGAGATTTTAACAGTTATGGGACAAACCCAGGTTTTATTTGAACTGCTATTTGGGAAAAAAACATCTAGTGATATCATAGGAGTTAGTCTGAATAAGAAAAATGAAAATACCTTAGGATTTGTACTGATGCTTTTAACAGTCTTTCTCATATCTCCGCACCAAATTTGGAAATGTTTTCATTGTATGGCATATCCTGAAATGTGGTGAGACTTTTAGTTTCCTCCTCTAAGCTGATGAATACATTTCAGTCCTCCCTATGCATAGCATAGGATACTGTCCAAATATGAAGTCATCTACTTCCTAAGCCATCTGCATCGTATGCCTTATTTTAGCCTCTTGATGCATGCATGGGGCATAATCACATGTCCAACTGTAAAAGTTCAAGCATTTCTTAGTCTGATAACATGTAAACGTATGCCTGTCCTCACCATTTCAATTCAGAGTAAAACAGGTAATTTTAAATCCTGCTTCATTGCTTTTCACTTTTTTCCTAGCTTATAAAATATTGCTGAAAAAAAGCTGTTTGCTGACATATCACTGCTCAGATTCTTAGCTGATCTTTTCTAAACCTCGCCTGCTCCTTGTTGGACTATGATCCATGTCAGCTAAATGCCTTGGATTGATATTCTTGGGTATAAATCATCCTTAGAATTGCAAAAGATGATCCACTGAGAAAGGATTACATAGGACTAGGAAAATAAAATACATCTTGCCACATATTTACCTTGTGTTAGGCAGAGAGTTGCAGTAAGGCAAGAGATAGAAGTTAAGTGTTTATTTCCTGATCTTATGTGAGGCACAAAGAAACTGGCAATCAGCTAGCAAGATGGGGAAAAATACAGTCAGCCTCTCAGTCAGCTATAAGAAAGGAGTTGGGAAGTCAGTGCGTCCTTGAGATTAAAGTTATTCAAAAGATTGGCACCTTAGGACAATTGCCCCAATATAGGCCATAGTGGGAGGAGAGGTCCCCATTCAGAAGGGCAGGCAGCATCAAGTACATGTCCCCTAGTCCCAGTGTTCATTTTCTACCTTTATGCTTGCAGATGAAGGGTTTGGGACTGAGTGGCTGACCTGAGACAAGATTTTCTGTCCATGCTAGAAAAGAATCCGCAAATGCAGTCCCAGACAGTCTCAGCCCCTGTCCTCTGGAGTATGTTACAACTACCTATCCCAAGTGTGCCCTGTGGCTTAGTAAACAGTTATCTTATTGCACTGAGCTCACCCAGACAGTCTGCCGATAATCTGATTGTGATGCAGCCATATGTAGGGGATATGGGCAGATTATGGAAGTTGTGTGTTCCTGACCACTCATATAGTTGTCGGTCAGCAGCAGCATGGTCACAGTTATTGTAGGATGCATTTTGGGAGACTCCGATCAGAAGAATCCAATGCTAACATACCAGATCTGCTTGATCATAAAAGTTTTCCAGCAGTCATTTAGTATTAGTGTGGGTTTCTAAATAAAGAGGTGTTTTGTAGCCCATAGTTGGGTGTAGAAATGCCCTCCATCTGAAAGAAATCATGAAGGCAAATCAGGACAGAGGTCTCCGTTGCAGTGTAGCCTGTAACTGTGACCTGAAAGCTTCAGTCCTGCTCTTGGCTCTTGTCACACTGCATTGATTACCTGGGGGGAAAGCAACAGCCTTTCTCTTCCTCTGCCCCATCCACCTCAGAGCACACTGCAGTCTCCTGTGGCTCAAATACACTTTAAAATCCATTAATCAACAGGCACTATTTAAAGTACAATGATGTCTGGAAGGATAAATGCCATGATTTGTTCATGGATAAATGCTGGATAGCTTTAGTCATGGTGCATAGCATGCAGGTCAACAGACATGAAGTGAGGATATACTACAGCATCCATTGCATGCTAGATTAGCCCTGTGCTGCCTGTTTGCAAACCCATTCAGATGCCTGTGAGGATTTTCTGCTAATAAATCAACATGATCTACCAGGATGCCTAAGTGAATTCCCTTTAATTATTGCCTGTGGGTCATTAGCTTTAGCAGCAGTGACTGCCCAAGCATGGGTAAGGTGCGAGCAGCCATGATGTGGAGGTGGCATCCAAGGAAGGTTTTCTGTCCTGTGTGTTTAGGAGGAAGGACAGGAGCTCCACAGTGTCACACTGATGGTGAGTCTTGCAAGAGCATCAGCACCTTTGCTGCAATCCCATAAATGAATTGCATTCAACAGTGATGCTCATCATCCCAGCAGAAGCAGCCAACACAGCAGGATAGGAAATAGCGGGGTGGTTTGGGTACCGTGAACACTTAAGTAACTGCACTGGTAGGATGCAGAACATCACTCGGGCTAAAAAGCACTGCTAAACACTATGGTGCATTGCACTCCAGGGAATTCCTGTGTACGGGATCAGAGCAAGATGTTAAATAGCCATGACACTGCATTCCTTTTCCTGACTCACCGGTGAGCTGTCACACCAGGCAGGGGATGCATGGCTCCAGCTAGCAGGTAACAGATGGAGCCCGCTGCTGCTCCAGCCTTTCATTGCACTGCAATTTCCTGCGAGCTGAAGGCACCTGTGCTGAACACCAGCTTGGGGCACTCAGTATAGCTCCCCTTCACCTGCAGCACCAAACACGTAAAAGGAAAGAGAGACCCTTCTCTTAGCAATAGCCTATACTTTTTTCCTGAATTTGATGCTGTTGTGAGGGTATATAAATGTATGTTCCCACGTACTTTTTTCACATTCACAAATTCAGCAGAAAATGGGAAATTTGTTCTGAATCACTACTAAGGAAAAAGCAATGAATTAATGCTAACAGCACACTTTGTTTTGAATATGATTAGACCTCACCTATATAATCAAACTGTTTTTATTCTATATATGCCAGCTTTATCCTGTAATAAGATGAATAGATCTCCTGTTGATGAAGTACACACAACGTACTGCTGTGGGAAGCGTGCACATCTTGCCAGAGCCCTAGGCAATGAATGTAGCATGGTAATTAGTGCTTTGGGAGAGATAAAGTTTTGAAGAATACATAGTACGCAAGCTGCAGTTAAATAACATGGTTAGACAGGCCTGGAGAGACAGTTCACTTCTAGTCAAAGTCAGTCAACACGGTCCTTTTGCTTTGCAAGTAAACTTGGATAACAGAACTTAAAATGGTTATATGGAGGACGCATGGAGGGATTGTGATTTCTTCCTTTTGGGCAGGTGCAGACATACTTCTGCAGTAGGAGAAAACAGCATCTACACTGACCAGAGAAAAAAAATCTCTTCTCAAAACATCTCTTTGGGGTGAACATCTCTTTGGGGTGAGCAGATAGAAGTGAGTGGGACTGGTCCAGTCCCTTGAGTACAGCAGCCCACACAGGGGACTCTCATTCCCAGTTCTGGCCAAAGGAAGGGCTTATTCCTCAGGCATAGTATAGCAAACGTGTGTTGCTAGGTGTTAAATAGGAGTATTTTTCATTTTAAACTTCACATGACCCATTAGGTAACAAACATGCTCCCCCCCTTGGGCCTATGCAAGGGACGAAAAAGAAAACAGCACATGCTTCTGTGCAACAGAAAATCTTTATTGGAGTGATATCCAAAGGGTCCAGACTTCTGTGCTTGTCCTCCCCCAAACCTACTGTGCTCGCTGGCAGGACACGACAAGGAACAGCTCTGGCTCAGCAAACTAAGGCAGGCAGCCCTGAACCTTGCACCCAGCCTGCCTTTGTTTTGTAACGGAGGGTGCTGGGTCATCACTGACCTGCTGGTGGGAGGCAATGGGAAGCCCAGGCACCACCATGAGCAACACCTCCAAATGTGGGCAGAGGCCCAAGCTCAGGGAGACTGAGTTGGTGTTTGGTGCCTCGGGGGAGCTGGTGAGAAGGGGAAGAGGATGTGGTGGCAACAGACTGAATGGCACACACAGGACAGCAAGAAAAGTTGGGGAACATCTTCCAAGCAGAAGACGGTGGAAGGTGAAGCCTGAATGAGGGAGGAGCGGGGAGCGGCTGTGCATAGCCACTCGGGCTCCTGTCACGGTGCCTGTTAGACTTGGCTGTGGTGCAGTCACGGAGGATGGCATCCAAATTAGCAGCACAGTGTGAGAACAGAACAAACTCTTAACACATTAATACCCAGCGAGGCAGTTTGGGGAAAGGCCCATCTTCGTCTTTCACTCCTGGCAAGTCTTCAGATGCAGTATTTCCAAAAGCAGGCTGGGGAGGGATACGAGAGAAGGGTTTTAGCATACAAGGGACTTTTTCCAACTTCCCACTGCAGCCCTGGAGTGGGTTTCAAAAGCCCAGTGTCTTGAGAGAGTTGGGTGTTACGACAGCATTGTGGTTTCCAGGCACCTCTCAGTAATAGGCTTTGATTTCATATAACACTTCTAGAAGGTGACTCTTTTGGCTTCTTAAAATACAAAGAAATGGTCTGAAAGTTGTTTCTGTGTTGCTCGATTTATAATGGTTTGCTATTCCTTTGCTCTACTTCAGCAATATCAGGAATCAGCTTATTCTTTCCTGTCTACCAGCCAGCAGTTTTGCAGCCTCAGGGTTTCTCACTTGTCACTAACCAGAAAAGCCAGATACTGACCTGCAGACACCTGATCTAGACACTACATTTTTTTTCAAAAGCTCAATCACTCTAGCATTTTGCTACCAGCTACCGAACAACATTGACCACTGTGGGATCTTCCAAAAAGAATAGATTAGGGAAAGATGTGGATTTTGGTGTTGGAAAAAATAGCTGTGTCACCAGCATGCCTGGTTCTTTGAGCCCTGTGCAGGTCTCCTATTGTCAAGTATAAGAAGGGTTTTCTGCCTGGTTTTTGAGACCTGGATCTTGGGAGAAAGCTTCTACTGGATCAGCAGTGCTCAGGCCAAGACACAAGCTCCTCCCAAACTGGAAGGACTTTAGATGAAAGTAAACACTCTCTGCTTTAATATCTGGCAGAATCTAATTTAAACCTGGCTGGGAGAAGCAGTTTTATGTACAGCTGAAACTTCCAGACTGGTGGGGGCAGGAATTAGTTTAGCCAAATTAATGACAGCCTCCAGGGCTGCTTATTAATTGCAGATTGTCTAAGGATCACCTAAGCGCTTAATCCAGCCTTGCACAAAGGGGGATTTTCCTTCGCCTGTCTGGCAGGTCAGCAGCCTGCACACGCACAGAGTATGTGGGGTAGCTCTTTTGGCTTTGGGCCAGATCTGTCATCAGCGACTTCTGTTTTACAGCTGCCACTGCTCTGTGAAGGAGTCTTCTGGAAGCCAGTGTGAACGGCTTTGTCCTTGTCCTGCCTTGCAGCAGTGGTGGTGCAGGATGCTCCTGAGAGGCTGGATACAGACAAAGCTCAGGGGACGTGATGCGTGATGCAGGGAGCAGTCCTGCTTTCCTTGCAGAGGGGACCAACTGGGGACCTTCTAGATATGAGCTCCCTGCATTCCTGCTTGATTTCCACATCCCTTTTCTTGCCGCTTTTCAGCAGCACAAACAATTGCTCCTTTTTTCTCTGCAGGGAGGCAGTGACCTTGGCGGAGGGGAGCGCCTGCAGACCACATGCCTCATTATTTCTTCAGCACGAGCTTTGTGTCCAGCCGAGAGCGAGGGGTGCGCTGCGGGGACGCGTTCAGACCAAAGGCACCTCCGAATAACCCCATGGTCACCCGTGAAAAGGGGGCTGCGGCCCTAAGTGCCTGCAGTGGGGCCTGGGCCTGTGCCGACAGCCGGCCACCTGGGCACCCAGCCCTGCTCCCCAGCTGCGAAACCAGCCAGCCAGCAACGAGAGAGCGATGGCATGGAGGGAAATGCTGTTCTGAGCCCATTCTGGGGCATGTTTACTGTCACCGTCTTGTGGCAGAAACGAAGCCCTGGAGATGAGGGCTGAATGGGATGGCTGCAGCCAAGCCAGACCCACGGACGGGGCACTAACCCAAAACTTACCGCGTTTTTTGGGCTGGGGTGCTGAGAGACTTTCCAAAGCATAGGCCACCTCTGACCCTTCCTCAGCTGAGAGCTGATCCTTCAACTTCTCCAGCTGTTAAAAAACAGACACAGCAGTGAGTAACTGCTCCATCATGAGGAGCTCCATGGCCTGCTGGCAAGCACGGCACAGGAGAGGCAGGGTCAACAGGCAGCCAGGCCAGCAGCATCCCTGGGAAGGGCAGGGTCTTCCCTGGAGTGGGACCATCCTGTGAGGATCTGCCTTTGGAGCACTCAAGCCTCGTTGTGTCCCTTCCCCCTGCTCTAGCTGAGTTCCCTTGGTTATTATGTGGAAAGCCCGCAGAGCTCAACGTGCCTCGGCTCTGGATCGAGGGGCTCGGCCGGAGCTGGCAGCCTGCCCTGCCTGGCATCCCCTGCCTGGCACCCCCCGCAGTGGGTTTTAACTGGGAAGTGAGAGATGCCAAGTAGAGCTCAGCAGGAGCTTGAGGATCCGCGTGTGCCTGTGCATGCCCACACAGTACGGCAAGGCTCCATCCATGCCTCAGGCCTTCCATGCTTGTAGAGAGCCCTAAGAAGGGTCAGTCTGGGTGAGGTGCACAAGGCTGCCCCCCTTGCTTGAACCCAGTGCCGGCTGCAGCCTGCTGATGCAATGAGCTGCAGGCAGCAAGCCTCCCCTTCTCCCTCCCTTTTCTTCCATGGAGATTTCCTTTGGCATTTTTTTTTTTTTTTTTTCTTTTCCAGCATGGCTTGTGCTGGCCTCTCATCGGTGGTGGAGGCAAGAGCTGTCTCAGCCTGGACTGCATTACTCTACAACTTTGCTCTGCTTTTATCTTTCCCAGCTTCTGCAGCTGTTTAGCCCAGGTTTTGCCTTGCCCTTTGTGGGACACACATTAAAGCAGCAGAATGAGCAGCAGCAGGATGTAAAGGCAGAAGGAGCAGGCATCAAGACAACATACATAGTGTAGCTGAGGTATTATTCACATAACCGTAGGTATGTATGTGTCTGTGCATCTCCTTCTCTCACCTGTTCAAGCTCTTCAAACTTCTTTGCCAGCTCCCAGTCTGCAAGAAGGGAGAGCAACATCAGTACTGGCATTGCTCCCCAGAGCTCAAATCAGCAGCAGTTTCCTCATGTAACGTATTAAGGATTGACAGGGAAAGACCTATTTAACATTTAATTCCTGTTAGGCATCTCCAAACCAGAGGTAGCAGAAATAGCGACAGAGAAGCAGGCTTTCCGTGCTCAGACCCATGGGTCTTGGCCCTGGCTCTCCATTTTAAGGGAGGCTTCTTGGGTTTACCAGCTCTGGGGTCATCGGCCCCCACATGGTCCATCCAGTCTCTTCGCTGCATTTTAAGTTTTATCCTGGGAACTGCATAAGATGTGGCAGGGTCTGTGTGGGCCCTTCCCTGAGCAGTGGCTGTGTGCTGGGCACCAGCTTCCTGCATCAGACTGAGCTGGGGCTGAGCAGCACCGTACCAGGCAGTCATAAGCCTATGCTCATGCATGAATGAAGTGCCCTGAGATACCCTGTCCAGGACAGGGCAGTCAGGTGCTGGTGAATGGGATCTAAGGCCTCCAGCTGAGCTGGGGAAGGCCTGGGCTAGTAATAGGAAAGCTGCAGGAAGGGCTGGGGGATCTTCATCTCACTCCTCTTGAAGGCTGAGGGACCTTATTCCAGACTCAATCCAATGCCAAAAGCAGACAATTATTTTAAACACAATAGCTGAAACAATGGAAAGTACCGCACGGAATGAGCTCGGCCAAAGCTGAGTGACCAGACCACAGCAGTTCTTCTGGAAGGAGAATGCAAAGCCATCTGCTGCTTTGAAGTGCCAGTTAGTGAAAATATGCACTAAAATAAGCAGAAGAGCCAGGAAATTGCTCAAGAATGTCTCTGCTAGGCCCAGCAAGAGCCAAAAACCAGCCCTGGAGCTGCCTGCTCTGTCTGCTCCTGGCGTGGCGGCAGGCGTTGCTCTGCACCTCCGAGGGGATTTAGGATATCATTCCCCTGACTTCAGATAAGCCTTCAGCACACAGACACCCTGCCAGACTTCTTTTTTTTTTTTTTTTTTTTTTTTTTTTTTTTCACGTTTGAGGCTGAGCAGGAGGGTGCCAGAAAAAGAGCTGCCTGCATTCACAGTTTCTCCTTCAAGAAGGCAACAATTTAGTTGAAAAATCCTGAATATTTTCAGACAGATATTCATAGAACATTCAGATATTCATAAAAGTAGCAGTTTCTAAGCTAACCCCTTACACCGGGGCTGGGTTTGAGAGGCAGAAGGGTGCCGGAGACTGGCTGGGAGGCAGGCGGTGGGGCTCAGCTCCTGGCACTGCCAGCAGCGGCCTCAGGCAGATTCCTCTTAAACAGGTCATTGTGCATCCGTATGTGAAAAGTGCCACTTAAGAGCTTATTATTATTGTTAAAATTATTATTGTTATTGTTGTTATTAGTTTACACATTGTTGCCTCTTTCAGAGTTTTGAGTGCCTATTTTGGCTCGGCTTCCCACAAAGCGTAAGCTTGGCCAATGGCTGCTATGAATAGAAAATGAAGAGCAGTCGAAATTTGGAACAGATTATCTCAAGCAGGGGGAAGGAAGTTAATTTATGGATGATGCCTTGAGAAACTGCCTGCTGTAAATCCTCTGTCTGTGCTCTGCTCAGAGATTCATTATATTCAATTGTCTGGCATAAAATGCAGCCTTTCCTCTAGGAGTAATAAGTGCAATAATCCATAAAGCAATCATAAAAATGTTATTTTTGAATGCATCTCCTTTGCAAGAAGAATGCCTTTGTTAGTATAAGGACTTGATTTATTTGTATTTATCTATTTGTCCCACGATCATTTTACCACTGCCTCACTGCATTAACAAGGGGCTGGGGAGGAGCACTGTGTGACTCTGATGAATGGATTTTCATGGTAACATTTTTGCTGAGCCCCATTCTCTGCTGTTTTCACTTGCAAAACCAGCTTCCTGCCCTGAGACCACCACATATCGCCCAGCCCCTTCCCTCACTGTGGCGGCCGTGGGAAGATCTGACCTCTGGGCTCCATGTGGCCGCTTGCTGTGCAGTAGTGTCCTGGAAAGCCCAAGCTTTTCTCCAGTGAGCCTGAGTTTGGAGTCTGTCCCGACATACAGGATGGCCTGAGATTTGCTGTCTGGTCACATAACATAGGCAGAAAAATCTTGACCTCCCCTCTGCAAAAATCTGCACAATCTTAACTCCCCCTTCCGTGTGTGCTCACAAGATGCTGCTGTTTTTAACGTGCCAGCATGACACGGAGCAGCAGCTCAAAGTGCATGAGACTCTATGGGCTGTGGGTGGAAAGGTGGCTCCAAAGGCTGAGGTGGCTCCAATGTTGAGAGCCTGAGGATCTAGGGGGCATGTTTTTGGGCAGCTTTACACCTCATTGCAAAAGCAGGTCCAAAAGCCCCATGGTGCAGAGCATCTGGCTCTCATCACATATATAGCCATTATGCTGACACACGGGGCTTCCACTTTCTGAGCAGTCAGACTCTGCTGAGGAACCTGAGGAGCAGGTTCCTTGCATTTATATGAACACAGCTGCAAGAAGCTGGGATCTCCCTTCACTTACCGATATTTTCTGGTCTCCGCCATGCGAGTTTCTTATTAAGAAGCAGAGTCAGCAATGTGTCCTCGTGATTTGTGTCTTCTCTCTCCGGAAGCACTCGGTTCTCTGCAGCACATAAAACGCCATTCTTGGTCTCTCGTGCCAAAAAGGATGGACCCTCCAGACCCCGACAGTAAAATGAAAATTAAGGCTAAGATGTCTCCTGCAAGGCGAGTGTATCAGCTGCCTTTGCAAAGCCAGACACCAACCCACGGGACCCTCTCTTCTCAAAACTGGGGCGCTCCCCCTTCGCCCCCCCCCCCCCCCCCCCAATCCCATCCTTTTCCCCAGGGCTGGTGGAGGTGGGAGCTAGCTCCTCGTGAGCGTGGATGCATGCACCTTAGCTGGAGAGCTCTGCAGCTCCATGCCTAACCTCGCCCTTGCTCAGCACTGGGGCTGATCTATCTGACTGCAGGATTACGGCATTCTGCAGTGGCACAGGATTCTTCCTGCCCTAGGCAAGGTGTGGAGGAGTTTAAAGCGAGCCTCTTTTTCCTGGAGGAATCCTCTTACGGTAGCTGTCGGCCATGAATAATTTTCCTGTTTTCCAGGAAAATCCTCCCCAGGCTCCCCTAGCAATTTGGGCTTCTCTACGAGGCCTGTTTTGGGAGCTTTCTGAGTGGTTTTTCTCTAGTGGTTGTGGCTATGCCCTCAAATGAATGGTTGTGAAGGTCAGAGGTTCAGCAGTATCTGATGGACACAGGGGATCGGGTGATCAGAGCCAGCAAGGCTCTGAGACCCTCCCAGCTCTGCCAAACAGATTTCCAGGAGCATCTGAAACCTGTGTGATGCATTCATTTTGGGGAGGGGCATAAAACAGGAGAGCAGACATTCCCCCAAATTTTTGGTCTGTTTACCCCTGCCCCACGCCCAGACCTTGCCAAGCCCTAGAAAATATATACAGAACCCATGTAAAATGCAAAAAAGTGATGCAGAAAGATGTATTTTCCTCTCCTTTCAGGACCTTTAAGACTTCTGCTCACTCCCTTCGAGGAGGTGAGAAAGGAGCAATTGGTCTCGTACAGCCATCAGCCATACATAGCTGTGATGGGATGAATGCAAATGTTTTTTTACATGCATGAGACAAAAAAATTGTAAGAGATGAGCTCTCAGGATGCTCAAGAGGGTGGGGGAATCCGTCCCAGTAGCCACAGCCACAGAAATCCACATAGGCAGAGGGTCCCCTGGCCCAAGTGATGCTCCAGGTATGTGGCCAGGCTTATCCCCACCCGATGCCGCTGCTGAAGCCACGGGTGCTGACTGGGATCTCAAGAAATAAGCCTGAGGAACGCAGCAGGGCGACGCATTGTGTAAGACTTGCAGTTAGCGTGGAGTGCTATAAGCCTCCTTCCTAAGTCTGGTATTCAGTTATGATTTTAAAATAGTTACCTTTAGTCATTTGAGGGATTTGATACAGAAAAAAAATATATAAACACTCTAGGAAAAACTAAACAGCAGCGGTATTTGGATAGAGTGGCCTCAGGAATGTTTTGGTTGTCATTACAAAAATAAATAGGTGATATAAGAGGAAAAATCATTTGAAAAGCAATGTTATTTTCTAGCCTATATTTAGCTGCCTTTTTTTTTTTTCTGCTGCCAAATATCTCTAAGAAAGGAGATGAATGATTGACATTTTCCTGCAGAGTAAGTTCAAGCTAAGATTAATTTAAATTATGGGAGAAGAACATATAAACAGAAGTTTCGTGAATAAAAAAAAAGTTCAGCAGCACCCTACTACTGACATTTAGGAGCTGTCAGATCTCATATGCTACATACTGGAATTGCTACTCTCTGATATTTTAATATATTTCCTTGGAAATTTTCTTTCAGGAGGAGAAAAAGAAACACCAGCTATCACCAGATCCGATATTTTTACTGATTAGCAAAATGTGTTATGCGACCAGCTGCAGAGCAGAAGGACATGCTAATATGACCAAGTCTCTGGGTAGCACCCATGTTGACTGATTAGTTAGTATAGCTCAAGGTTGCTTGTATTTTCTTTCACGAGTAAGCAAGTGTTGCATGGCCATGACAAGCAGCAAAGCAAAGCAAAAAGACAGCCACCTACCTGTGTCACCTAGCCTGTGTTCCAGCTTACCTTGTAGTAAAAAAGGCTCTCCGTGTGTAGATGGGACACACACAGTCATGGTCAAGATGGTTAGCACTCCAAGGGACAGCTGGACAGACCACATCTTCTCCATGTTCCCACCGCCCAAAAGCATTCTTCCTTCAGGCACGGTGGAGGACTTCAATGCAACCCAGTGCCAGATGAGCTCACTTTTAAGAGGCAGTGGATGTGCCGTGATTGCAAATGGCCTTTGGAGGAGGGGAGAAAAATATCTCTTGAGATATAATTCAACCTGTCAATATGATTCACTCCTTTGGGAGTGGACAGAACGACCCAGTAACAGACGTCAGATGGAACCTGTTCAATATATCTCATATCAGACTGATCTAATGAATTTTGATGTTCCCACAGGCATGCACTGTCCATGCACGTTGATATACGTTCCATACGTACATACATTAAAAATATTTTTTCATGGCTTTAGTGTTAATGGAGTTCAGACATGAGGACTCCCACATTAGCAAGGAAGATTTGTCTAACGTACCAGTTGCCATATGTCACCAGTTTGGACAGAATCAGGTTAATGGGTTTTTGTAATTTATCATTGCACTTCCTAGTGCCTATATTAATTAACGTGAGATATAACGAGTGCTGAAATGGTGGGAAAGAGAGGGACACTTTCCATTTAGCTGATTGGACGGTATTGAGTGCGTCTCGCTCACGGTGACTTATGGCTTTGTCAACGGGAAAAGCATCACACCCTATTTTGGGATTCTGTCTGAGTGGGGGAGTGCAGATTTGGCAGCAGATATGGAATACATCAAGGATGGGCAACTGTCTTCGTTTTTTTTTTTCTGGGGAAAAGAAGAATTGGAAGGTCAGATTCCAGTTCTGGGTGCACAGCCATATTTTATTAGTTTAGAGCAGAGTACTGAGGCACATCACACATCTTCCATGCCTTCTCAGGACGTGACTTCATCTTGGTTTGTTTTCTCTTTGTTGTCTGTCCATCACTATTGATCAGGGACCTGCTACTGGTTTTCTATTATAACCTTATGAAGAAAAATGCTCTAATAGTAACGGCACTAGACTTTGTTCTTAATTTCTGCTTCTTCTGCCAATCATCATCTGCAGAACTGAATCATTTGTACTATACTTTGGCCAAGCTCTGACTTGTACATGCACTCCTAGTGACTCACCTCTTGTGCTTTTTTGACACTACATCATGCCAGATTACCCAACGTAGCTTCATCTGATGGTACCTGCACTTCATCTTAATTAAGAGACAATGCCATTTCCATGTTTGGGCTTTTGGCCTCTGATCCCAGCTCTCCCTACAACTTGCTGTGCAGCTTGTGCTGTTTTAATATCCCTTTTAATATTTATTTTTTACTAAAAAATGTGGATTTTTTGCAAGAAGTGCCTATGAAATTGAAGGGTACATTTCCACTAAGGAATATTTCCCTACTGTGGAAATGATTTATTTGTTTATTCATTTATTTATTTTCCTGCAGAGATAATATATAGAAATAAAACAGACTCATCTTTCCTCTCAGGCTTATGAACTAATGATCAGCCAGCTGAAGTACTCCCCTCCCCTCTTCACCAAGCACTCTTTGGACTGAAGGACACCTACATCCTACTGGGAGTACTTTTCCAGCCACCTCTCTCCCTAAGCTGCCCGTAGCAAACCGGTCTGTAGCGAGCAGCCCCCAAGAAGCAGAGGCCATAACATGAAACTGTTTTTGCCTTGATATGCTGGTGGATTTCCCCATCTCATCTAAGGCTTTGCAGAATCCATATCTCTCTGGCTGCTTTTTTCCCTTCCTCATCTGTGAGGTATCATGGGCTATTGACAGGATCTTTCAGGAAGATGAGCTTTTCCCTAGGATTTTTTCTTTCACTGCGGTGAAACTTCAGTTCTGGGCCACTGAAACTGTTCAGCCCCCAAAAGTGACCTGCGAATAGATTATGCCAGTGCTTTCAACTGAGGGCTCTGGTGACAGTGAGGGACACTGTCTACATTGACACACTGGAAGGGTGAGGGGTGGACGCTCTCAGTGAGTGGGTGGAATGAGGCCTGACAGCCACTGCCAGACGCCAGTGGACTTTTTGCACTTGCTGCAGTTATGAGATGGTTGATGTGAGGTGTTATGCTAAGTAAGACTCCCAGTTGGGAAATATCTTTGCTTTTAGCCCATTTGTCTGGGTGCTGGAAGTATTATTCCATTTTATTGTTCTTACATATTTTATTCCCAACAACAACAGTCTCCACGTTCTCTCAATTACTTCACTCAGTGATAATATCTCTACAACATCCACTAAACGCATGTGTCTAGAGCTCAGCAACAGTGAGAACCTGAAGATGGGAGCTCATATGGTCCTAATTTGTCTAAGTCTATTCACGTAGAAGTTTCTCTTTTCATAAAACTATGCAAACATTGGGTAATCCAATCCAACTGAACTGGAAAATTGACCAGGGTGGACAAAATCGGCCAGCCCAGGGGGGTGGGAATGGAGAATACCTGGCCCAGGCAGGCTGGATGCCACTAAACTCAGCTGAAAAGCCCGAGGGCATTAACAGACCTTAATGGCCCTGAACAGCCCCAGCTGGGGCCTCCACCTGCCCTCTCTGCTGCAGGCTGAGGAGCCTCATTTAAGCCCAGCCCTTGGCCTGTTTTTCTTCCTGATCTGTGCTGGAGGGGTGCTGGTCAACTTTGTGCAGAGTACCCACAGGTCTGGGTGTTGACCTGGAGGCTGAGTTCCTGGCTTGACCTCAGACCCATCCTGTCACCGTGTACATCTGTTGTTCGCTGGGGTGTGTTGGACTCTGGTTGCCATCACTGGGCATGGTTCTGATCAGTGGGTTGTCTTCTAGCTTGACTTTGGAACTGCCTCATCCCTCTGGACTTTCCTCGTGACCTGACCAAAGACCTAGGGTCTTGATTGAATGTGGTTGCTGTCTCTGGACCTGCCCTGCTGGCTGTGTTGCTGTGTGTGGCTTGCTGGCCCTTTGGGGGCTGCTGGCTCTCTGAGAGCTCCCTGAAAATATCTTCTTCAAGGTGTTGAGCTTCCTTCTGTGTGCTGAACCCTTTTCTTTGCCAGGCAGACCTTGGAGCCGTAAAGACTTCTAGGTATTCTGTATGAAATTCCCATCTCTCTGAAGCCCTTTGAGCTTTGCTTCTAAATCTAATGGATATCTCAAGAAGAGATGGAGTCCTCAGATAACCAAAAGTTAGCTTAATCCCAAAGCAGTAACACTTCTATTTTTGGAATAAGCCTCAGACTAGTGGAGCTCAACAACTTGCAAAATGCAGGAGGCAGTGTTGAGCTGCTGTGAGCAGGAGAGCCTGAGCCTTGCTTAGAGTGGCAGGTTTCCAAACCACTTCGTATGCTGTATGTTTGGGATTTGAAGAGAGGGAGGGATTTTTCTTTTCCAGTGCTTCCTGAGAACATCGCATGCATCATATATTCCAGGTGAGCCTCAGCAGTGTTCACGGGCTTTACTGTGGTCTTACGATCTCCGCTTAAGCTTTGTTTGTTTGGTCCTAAAGGAAACAACCTGCTGTGGGAGGACCTGTGGGAAGAGGGCCTTTGCTTACAGTTGGGAGAAAGGGTATGTGAACTGTCCTGCAGCCTCTGTACCACGGATGGGGCTTGGCTGAGACCAGGTATCTCAGCTGGTGGAGACAATATTTTACACTGTGCCATATGGGGAGACCCCTGTCTCTGCTTTCTTGCTCTGAGCATTTCCAAGGATAAAACAAGGGTGGGGAATGACAGAGTTGGAATAAGGGAGGGGTCGTGCTCCACAGAGGGAAAGGCAGACTGGAGGCATAGCAGCCTCAGTGAGAGGGAGGAGTTAGGGAGCTTATAGCAGCAAGAAAAGAGAGCTGCCCTCACAGCAGGGGTCAGGTGAGCTTCATAGAGGAATTCAGAAAGGCAAGAATCATTTTGCTCCCATCCTGAGCAGTGACTCGCAGTGCATTCCCCCATCCTATTGCATACCCCTACCCTGTCTGTCCATGTGTGTGCCCACTAAACCACTTCCCTCCTCAGGAGCCCAGTCCCTGTGGGCCCCTAGTGCCTGTCCTTCCCTGCGTAACCAGCATAGACCTGGTGCCACTTGTCTCTCCCCTCTGCTTTATGCTTGCAGCTGTCTGTCCCTCTTTCTCTCCAATGGTGCTTCACCTGATAGAAATCAAAGAAGGAGACACTGAAAAACACCTTGCCCTCTTCAGCCTTCTTTCTTAACACATTTAATATCTGATTTCGTCTCTGTCACTTCTACCCCAGGGTGAACCTGAAAGAGCAAAACCCACTCTGGTCCTGTTATTTAGAGCACCCCAGGAAGGCGCTCAGATACCCTGCTGCAGGCTGGTGCAAAGTCTCAGCCAGCGCAGCTTCACTGCAGAAAGGAATTAAAATAACGTGGATAAGCCAGAAGAGCAGCCCCCCTTGCAGCTCCATGAGAGGACGGAGTGCATAATGGGGAGGGAGATGTAGTTATAAAATGAGATTCTCTGTTCCTCAGGGGACTGTTAAAGCCAGTCAATATTTATGAAGCTTTTAGTCTGACTCATGCAATTTGTTCCCCCTTCTACGTGCTTGTCTTTGGGACTCAGCTGTTGCTTGGCCTGTTACTGGCATAAAATGAGATGCTATGGTTTAACTGTCTCCTCACCTAGTGAAGGAAGGTCCCAGGCAGGGCGTGAAATGTCTCCACTTGTCACCTCGCTGCAGCTAACCAAGGGAGGGCACAGAGGGAAGCATCACCAGCTCCCATCAGAGGGGGATTGTACTAAAGAGAAGCAGTGCCTCGTGGTTAAGGCAGAGGAGGGCAAGAAGTGCAGCTGGTCTTCCTGCCTGCCTTTCACATCCACTCCGAGGGCTGCCTGGAGACCATCCAACTCCTTACAGAACAAGACAACTCCAAAGTGTCCTCCTGGAATGAGGGCTGAAAGAGCAATGCAGGACTGTTAAAGCATGTGGTGTGGGAGGAGGCAGCCCGTAGACAGAAAGCTGGGACCAGAGACAGTTGTGATTCTGTTCGCACCTCTGCGTCTTAATCCCGAGCTGGAGCACCTCCTCCAGACTAGTTCTCAGTCTCCCATCCCTCCTCACAAAGGGTTATTTAGCTGAGCCAGGACAGCGTTGAAGTGGCGTGATCTGGAATAACCTTGTTACACCATCAGATGTACTCTGAATTTGATCCTTCCCTGTTCTGACTCACCTTCTGCAGGCCCCGAGTCCATCCCGGATGATGTGTGAGCAGTGGCCCTGGACTCAGCAGGGACACAGTGCCCAGTAAGTGATACTGTGATGTTTCCTTACAAGAACAGCATTACCCTACAGAGGCTAATCTTCCTTGGGCTACAGAAGGAGGAAAGCTGAGAGTGATCTGGAGCAGGAGCTGAATGTTTTTGCCTGGATTTTGCATGTTTCTACTTCAATCAGCCATTCTCAGTAAGTCTAAATTGAACACAGTTCGTATGTATACTTTGGGCAGCATGGCCATAAACAAACCGGGGTGATGTGCTGCTAGAAGTGCTGGCTGGGGCACTTTTTAGGGCTGTGGAGGTCAACTGTCTGCTAATGGTGCCAATTTTCACACTGTCCTTTCCCTTTCTCCTTCTTCCTCATCTCAGTTTACATCATATGGCCTTTTGAGTTATTGAGAAATAACTTTTTTTTTGTGTTGGTATTTTTTTTTGGAAAATGTTCTCACTAATGGTCACCCAGGGGAGGTCTTGTAGGGTAAATATATCTGTTTTATTTTGAGGAAATTTGCATAGGCAACTGTAATACTTGCATTTCTGAGAGTCTGTCTTCTTACCTAGCTTGCCATTTGCACACAGGGCTCCTGAGACTCTCTGGTAGCTCCTGCACATGCAAAATGTGTTTTGTTGAGTGAACATCAATCCTCTGTGGATGTAAACTTGTGTATACAAAATCATGACTTGAAATGAGGGATACCACTGTGATTTGAGGGTCTATCCATCACTCACATCACAAAACCCTGAAAGTGGCCTTGGAAATCAAGGCTGGCAGAAGTGATAACACGAGATTATTTTTTTTCTAACCAGCAAAGGATGGGAGGGTGGGAATCAAAAGGTGATCTTAGGTAAATTTAGCAGTTGTTCACAGTGAAATATAGCAAGCTTGGTGCCATGTGAGAGCTGCACTGACTTCAGCCCCCACCAAAGTCCTTCCAATGACATCAGTGTTGAAATTTCATCCAGGCAGTAGTGGCTGAGTAACTGATGGCAGGCCAAGGGGCTTCCACGCTACCTGCCACTTTTATTAGGTTGCTTATGCCTCTGTGCAGGCTTGCAGGCAGCTCCCTGCAGAGCACAAAGAGAAGAAATATCTGTTCTGGGGGTTTCTGTTCTTCTGACCTGTAAGTAAATGAAAGAGCATGATGCACAGCAGACAAGGGAAAAGCAGTAAATCCATCAGTTTTAGTATTACTTCTCCATTTCTTTGTTGCAGGATAATTTTGGAATGCTTTTGGTCTCTTTTGCTGATGTGAAACTTAACTGCTTCGTTGGGGCTGCGGGTGAACTACTACCCTTGCAAATGCATATGTAAAATTGCGGGCACAGATGCCGAGCTCATTTGCACATTGCAGTTTCCTGGGCAGCCTGTGCGAACATCTGATCTGTGCATGTAGCTGAGCTGTGAGCAGCATTATACCTGACTTCTTGTTGTATAGGTTCTCTCTCCAACTGGAAAGTCAGCAAAGGCCCTGTAAGTTCACAGCTCACGATTTTCCTGCTGCCTCCCATTATGTTACATGTAAGCACAGATTTTGTTTCCTTTGTTCTTCTGTTGCAATCTCCATTCATAACCCCTGGCGTGCTTTGTTTTATAATACCCTAATCCTTGCAGGCTCCTGCTCCACTTTTCCTCCAGAGAGCCTGGATCGAACCTTTCAGCTACCTATGGAAATTGCACACCTGCTTCTTGGTGCTCCTTGCCAAGTGCTGTAACATTGCTTCCTTTCATCGGCCCTTTCTGGCACAACACTTGAAACCTCTCCTAAAGAGCATCTTTGCTCACTTGGAAAACCCTCATGGGTTTTGGACACAGGTTTGTATGGCATCTGGTATCATGAAACACCTAGAATCATTTTTTCCATCCCTTTACATTGACCAGTAACACCTACGTTCCTGCCTGTAGGATCATTATCCTCTGTCTACCCCCACAACAGCCTCATCAGTCGGGGTTAGCCTTGCAGCCATTAAGGAAACTAACAAAGACTGTTCTGCTGAAAGAGAACATCTTGATGAGGCCCAATTTATTTCACAGTTGTTATCCTGCTGACCTAAAATGACAGCATGACACTTGGAGCAGTGCCCGGTTTATTTAAGAAGCAAGCACAGAATTGCGTCTTGTGGCCTGCAGAAGGAACGGAGCAGCATGAGGCGCTCCCAGCTCCTGGTCCTAGCAGCTCCCGCCCCCAGAATCTCACTGTGGCTTTTCTGGGGGGCAGTCCAGATGGCATTGCTTTTAGCTGTTTTTAATAGTTCCAGTTTGTGCTTCACACATCCCTTCAGGAGCACACAGAGGGCTGGAAGGGCATTGTGTGGTGCCCCAGGATGATGCCTGCTGTTTGGGGCAGCACCAGATGCCTGGAAGCAGCTCGGGAAAGTGCATGGGCTCCCTGGGGACTGAGACTTGCCCAGTAGCACAGTCCCAGCCATTGCTGAGACCCTGCCTGCAGCTGTCTGGACCACGCTACTCTGGTCATGGGGTGCTTGGTCCTCGGGGTCTGCCACAGAGAGAGATGGGGCACGGTGCAAGGAAAAGGGGCTGGAGTCTCAGGCTGCTGCATAGGGAAGTCCATCTGTTTTTTAGGAGAAAAGTCACAATGAGAACAGAGTGGAACAGTGCTCAGAGAGGTCATGCAATCTCCAGACGTGGAGATCCTTAAAACTCACCTGGGCAAGGCCCAGAGTGAGCCCATCAAATTTTGAAGCCAGGGAGTTGGACGAGAGCTCTGCAAATATCCCTCCCAAATGAAGGTGATTCATGAAAAAGGAGTTAAATGTGTGCTGTGCACTTCAGCTCAAATTCTGGATCAGCTTCCCAGCTGCTTTTGTCCTGGGAAATGACATGGGCTTGTCATCCTATGAGATTAAGCTCTTGTGAGAGTTCCTGCTTTTACGAAAGACTGAAGTGTTTTCTTATCTTAAATAAAGTGGTTATTTTCCTAACTTTATTTGGATTAATCTATCCACTGCAAGGTCTATTGTCAAGCTAGCTGTTGTACAATTTGCACAGGAAAAGCCCAAGTCAGTCTAGCAGAACGGACACCTTCCATTCTTTTGCCTGGTAGCGGCAGCTTTTATACACAAGTGAGAGCCAGGAGGGTGATCTGAGATCCGTTGCAATTAGGAGCCCTTTGGGAGCATAAAACGTCATTGTGCCGTGGTGCTAGCTCCACATCAGTAACACATTTCCTGGATCCTGCTTAATTCTTTCTCATCTCCAGGCCCCCTGTGGTCATTCTCATGTTTCTGTAGGTCTTTGAAACCTTCTATAGTCTTCAAATAATTCATGCCATCTTCCAGCCTCAGAGTTTTCAGCTGAGTGTCCCCAGATCAAGTGAAGATGAGAGAAGTTCAATGTCACAAAGGCAAAGAAAATGCTTTGCATGGTGTGCAGGGCCCCGCACTGGGGAATGGCGCTGAGAGATGCTGCTCGCTGGTTTTACTTGTGCTGTCCCTCCCAGCAGTCTGCTCCAGCCCTTCTGGGCTCTGACGACCCTTCTGGGCTCTGGAGATACCCTCCTTGTTTCCAGCACTGAGACCTCAGCACCACGTACGCTGCTGGCCTGAAGTTTCCTCAGGCCCTAGCAGAGCTCACAGCCCCGCTGCTATCACAGAGCAGGGTCTCACAAGAAGAAGCGTGTTTGTTTGATTAAGGGAGCTAGAGAAGGCACGAGGAGCCACGTAATTTGTATAGTGGAAACCAGGAACCGCAGGAATCTTGACTAATTTGTGCGGCTGGCTTTGGCCTTAGATAAGATGGTACAAATTCATTAAAGGAGGCAAAACAAAGAGCTGCGTGTATAGAGGAAAACTGAGGATTTCTGGGATCAAGAGCTTAAAGATCGTGTTTGTGAATGCAGGGTCCAAGCGTTGGCTGTGATGTATTAAATGTGCTGAGTGAACGCTTCAGGCTTTCAGCTTCATTTGTCCCTTCCAGTACCTACAGGGGGCTACAGGAAAGCTGGGGCGGGACTCTTTGTTGGGGAGCGACAGAACAAAGGGGAATGGCTTTAAACTGAAAGTGGGTAGGTTTAGATTAGACATTAGGAAGAAATTATTCACTCAGAGGGCGGTGAGGCCCTGGCCCAGGCTGCCCAGAGAAGCTGTGGGTGCCCTGGAGGTGTTCAAGACCAGGCTGGATGGGGCTGCGGGCAGCCTGGGCTGGTGGGAGGTGTCCCCACGGCAGGGGAGTGGAAATAGAAGGGGGCTTAGAAAGAAATAAGAAAAGAAATAAAGGAGAAGAGAAATAAAGAAGTAAATAAGATAAAAGGAAAGAAAGGAAAAAAATAAGGGGAACAAAGATAAAAGGAGGGGAAAAAGGGGGGAAAAAGGAAGGAAACAAAAAGGAAAAGGGACGGGCTGAGGCAGCCGCCCGCCGGGCCCGGCCGCAGCAAGCAGGGGGAGGCCGCGGGCGGCAGGGGGGCGGCAGCGGCAGCCCCCGCCCCCCCCCTCCCGCCCCGCCCCCCCCCGTCCCCCCGCCCCGCCCGGCCCGGCCCGGCCCTTTCTGTCCCCTCCGCCGCCCCGTACGGCCGCTGCCGCCGGAGCCCGCCGCTGGCGGCTTGGTGCGGTGGGGCGCGGCACCGAGCGGCACGGGCACGGAGCGGGCAGCATGGCCGAGATCGGCATCGACCAGTCCAAGCTGCCGGGCGTCAAGGAAGGTAGGGCGGGGGCGAGCCCGTTGTGCCGCCCGGGGGGGGGTTCCGGGGGAACCGGGCAGGGACTGAGGACACCGGGGGACAGCGAGGGACACTGGGGACACGGGGGGGGGAGGCACCGGGGGGCACCTGCAGCCCCCGCCCGGCCGCCCAGCCCACCTTCCGTCTGGGGCTGGTGTTGGTTCTGCAACCAGTGCACATGCAGCCCGTGTTCCCCAACTTGTTTCACTTGCTGCTCGTTTATTTATTTCTAATGTCATTTTTTTTTTTTTTTTTTTTTTTTTTTTTTTAAATAAGCCTGAATTTGGCTATTTGGCTAGTCCGGAGCTGAAGGTGTGTGTGTTAGTGTGGGGAGCTGACCCCTCGTATCCCGTGGTGCTTGTGGACAAAACCCCACATCTGTCTGCTGAACTTTTAGGGCTTAGCCTTGCTCCCGTCATGTCATTAGCCAAATTGTTAATGGTCATTAACGAAATTGCACTTGGTCCCCTCGGTGCTGCCAGGGTCTCATCCTTAGAGCCTGCCCGGCGTGGTTACTCGAGGAATGAACCCGGTTCACCTCCGCAGCGGGCCGGTAACGTTGAGTTACAGCTTGCGGGAGCTCACCGGGCTCAGTCAGGGCGGCTCAGCGAAAGCGACTCGGTGGCAGTGGGGTGAAGTTCAGCCTGTCCCTGCTGAATCCACACCTCTGGGCAGCGTGGATGGCGTTTCAGGAGCGCCCTGGTACGGCAAGCTGTTGATACCCGATAGAGCTTGGATTAACACATTGTCCCCAGCAGCTCCAGGGGGCAAAGTAGGTGAGGCCTGAGCTGCGTTGTGCAAAGCCTCAGGCAGGTTTCGTGCTCGGAGCTCTGCGATACCGTTTGTTTTTGTCGAGCAAAGTGTTGAATCCAAGCTACGCCTTGGATTAGGTCCTGTCGTGGCCAGTGTTAACGCCAAGCAGGAAAGAAAAGCATTGCCTTCCGTACCTGGGGGGATATTTATTGTTCCTGACACAAAAATCACTGTTGATCCTTCGGGAAAGACATCCCCTTTCTCCGTGTTGGGCAAAGGTCAGCTTAGTCATTCATTAACAACTGAGCACGGTCCTGCTGCGTTGTTGTGGTTCGAGTACTTTGTTCTTCACTTGCTCCCCTTTTGGAGGGGGGGTGTCTGTCTCTCTGTCCACGTCCAGCTTTCCTCCTTGGTCACGGGTGGCTGGGACGGCTGCACGACAATGTCGTCCTGCTCCTTTGTTGTGGGCTCCAAAGCTGCTCTACAGGCGGGGTCGTTTCCCTGCAAGGAAAATCCGATGACCGTGGCTAGGTGCTTACTACTTGTGCTTACTTCCTTTATTATTTTTTTTTTTAAATTTTATTTTTAAAGGCATTTATATTAGCTGAAAGCATGACATCGGTGGAGCTTTGCTGGTGAAAACTGCTTCAGCCAGTCCAGTTTACTTAGTGGGCAGGAGTTTACTGCTGTAAGATATAACCTCAAAACGCTCTCCTAGCGTAAGCTAGCACTTGGTGCTGCAGCCTGCTGTTACCAAGCTGCTTTTTCCAGGCATGCAAAGTTCATGTTCTGACCGCTGTGGTCAGTAAAGCTCTTGTAAGACGTTTGCTGAAGGTTTTGGTGGTGGTTGCAATATGTGGGCTGAGCATCTCTGCCAGTATTTCCACTTGCTTCTCAAGTGCCTGTGACATTTTCTCTCTTCACAAAGCAGCTTTTGCTGGGTGCTCCTTTGACCCTCCCTGGGGGATCGCTCAGCTGTCTGTGTGTCGATCTTTCTTTTTTTTTTTTTCTTACTGGAGGTCTAATTGGCGAGCCTTTCAGGGACAAAAGCATCCTGGAAATATTATTTTAATTAGTTACTTATAAAGCGAGTAAAAGAAACTGGCTGGAGCTCTGCTTGGTCTCTGTTTGTCTTTACCTTCCTGTGCTCCGATGCGCTGCTGGAGGTGCAGTTTGGGCAGGACTTTGCTGCCTGTTTTAAATGAGCTCTGGAGCCCAGCTCAGCACCGTGCCTTGCCCCAGCACCCGGAGGTGTCCCTGATCCTGTGCGAGAGGCTCCGGGAGGTAATTCTGGAGCTGTGTAGACCTGCCCCTCTCGGGGGGGTGCATCTGTGGTCCTGCCTGCCCTTGCCAAAGGGATGAGGTCAGTGACAGTGCTTTGTGGAAGGGGCACCTGGCAGCCGAGGTGGAGGCTCAGTCCCTTCCTGGCGTGGTTGGCATTGGGGAAAACCCTGGGTCCCCTGATCTCGGTGCTGGTCTGACACCGCTGAGGAGAGAGAAGGGAGTCAGGAGGTAGGGCAGGAGAGATCCTGCACTCTGGTCCAGCAGTACTCGGCTCTTTGGAACTGCAGAAGATTTCAATGGCTTAAGTTTTTATTTAATTTTATCTTTAATAGCATAAAAAAGTATAAAGGCAGTGTGTCAGTGCCAGTCATTATAATCAGCCCAGCCACACTGCTGCCCCTTAAGCTTCAGTCTTAACAAAGGCGAATTATCAACCCCACCTGTGTTGCGAGAGGCACAGCAGCACTGCTCACCTTATGATTTCTATTTATTGTCTGATTTGATTTCCTGAAGCTCCTGATCCATACTTTAAAATGCTGCTGGTTGTTTCCCAAACGTGGTAGCAGAAGATGCACCTCCAACTGCTGCCACAGGGTAACAGGGGAGAGGCTGGAGTTGGTATTGACAAGGCTGTCTCGGGGACAGGCAGACTAGCTTGCCTTAGTAGACACAGAATAAAAGTTTGCTGTAAGCACCCATCTTCCTCCCAGGCACAGCACCTTCCCTTTGACTGCTGCAGCTTAACCTGACCTTCACTGAGACTCCTGCAACAAAAGCCTACTGGCTGGGAGCGACAGACGGACGGGTGCCTCCAGGAACAGGCTGCCAACCTTGTTGGCTTATGGCAGGGCTCGCAGCGTGTGCGCTCAGCTACGCGATGGTGGAGGGAAGGAACTCAACGTCTGTCGGAAATGCACGTGGGTTCAGAAAGCTTCGATGGCTGGCACGGTATCCGGCGAGGAATGTGTGGGGATGGATTCTGCTTTGGGATTTGTCAAGGGGGTGGTGTTGAGGGGTGAGCTGTCAGCCGTACTCGTGTGAAGGAAAGGTTCAACTTCAGCTGGTGTCAGTGGGACAATTTGAGAGCGGCTGACAGTCAGCCAGGTCACTGTGAAGCCACCTGCACCGTGCCCTTTGGCTCCAGCTGATGTTTTTTTTTTTTTTTTTTTTTTTCATGGAGCCTGATGTGCAGTGTCACAGCTCTCTGCTTTGTGACTTCCTCTGAGAAGTGCTCTGAAAAATTCAGGCGAGCTGGATGGCTCGAGGGCAGCAGGGCGGTGGAGGCTGATGGGATGTGGACACAAGATTTTCTTTCTAGGTCATTGGTTCATGTCCAGCTCTTCTAAGTAATAGGAGGTCTGTTTTTCCAGTGTGCATGAATTCAGTAGCTGCGGCTGTGGTGCTCATTTTGCCTCTGGTTAAAGCTGGGTGAAAGTTTTATTATGCATTCAGTTGTTCTGGGTCTGCAGCACTTGGCAGAAGAGATGGGCAGGATTAGCATTTCATGCTCGTGGCTCCAGAACTCAGCTCTGAGCGAGCAGGTCTGCCTCCTCCCACCCCTTAAATCCTCGCAGTGTCCTCCTTGAGCTGCCATGAGCATTGAACCAAGGCAAAAAGATTGCCCAAAAGCAGTCTTTGGCAGAGAGAAGCTGCCAAACTCACAGCGATGCCTTCTGCAGACAGGTATTTCCTTAGTTACTGACTAGCAGAGAAGTTCTGGGGCCGGAATAAAGGGTGCACAGCTTGTTTTGTCCCGACTCCTGGAGGTGGCCAGGAGGCAGACGGAGTTCACAGTACCAGGACGTTGGCTGGTGCCCATTGCTGCTGCCTGAGCAGTGCCTTGCAGAGAGCATTGTGTTTACTGTGACCATGGGGCTCTGTTTAATCTTTAATTTCCCGTGGCTGTGAGGAAAGTCAGAGAGCTTGTGTGTGCCAGGAGGAGTTAGAGACGGCAGGACAGGCCCGTTGTGCCCTGCAATGGGACTGCACGAGGAAACCGTGCTTGGGGAAATGCTGGGCTGTGCCTTG
The DNA here is from genome assembly GCF_011077185.1 of Oxyura jamaicensis. Taxonomy (NCBI): domain Eukaryota; kingdom Metazoa; phylum Chordata; class Aves; order Anseriformes; family Anatidae; genus Oxyura; species Oxyura jamaicensis. The sequence continues at coordinate 14,446,402 of NC_048901.1, read as the reverse complement.
GGACTGCGTGAAATGCCTCTGCTCTGCTGGAATTAACCTTGTTTTTCTTCTTCTTGAAAGATATCCAGCTCACGTGAATGTGGCAGTTTATGGATGAGGTGACATGTCCCCTCCCTGCTTCCTTGTCCCCTTCCCAGTGTGCGTGCAGCTGGCCAGCTGCTGAGCGCTGGTTTGAAGGCTGAAAGGCTGCGGGAGGTGGCTGAGCTCTGCCAAAACTGCTGTAAAACTTCAGAACTTTAACTCCGCTTTCTGGCATCGTGCTTGCTGCTGACCTGTCCTTTCGTCTTCCTCTGAAACGACAATAAAGGTGTTTGCCTGTCTGCTGCCCCTGCCTTGCAGTGCATTAGCGGTCCTTTGCTGGGCATTGCTGCCTGGGAAGGCAGGGCAGAGCCTCCCACAGGGATGCTCGGTGCTGGATGGCTGTGGGCCGCCGGGAAATCTTGTGGCACTTCATTTATATTTCCATTTTAAAAACAGAAATTGGGCCCTTTGCATAGTTTCTGTCTTAGTATGTGAAAAGGCACCATGCTGCTTGTTAACACTATAAGCACCATAAGGCCTTGGTGCAGTATTGCTGCTGGGAGAGCCTGTTAGGAGGGCTGTTGTGAGCCTCGTATTCAGCAGAGGAGGCCCGGTGCTCCTAAAAAAGTAACCCTGGGTGTCCTGTATTTTAAGCCATCAGTGCTCGTCAGAAGCGTTACCATCCATGGGGAGAAAGGTGTGGGTGAAACCCCGCTCAGAACCACTACACAACCCTTCTGTACCCGGGTGGTTTGTGTCAGGCTCTGGAAGCTGAACCACTGATTATTTTAATTGCACGCTAGCCCACAGTGCCACCGCCACGCTGCTCTGCCAGCCCTGTAAGAGTGGTGTGAGCTCTTCGACTCAGGGCTGTGCTGGTGGGGTTTGCTCTGCGCGTTCCTTGCAGCCCTGCCTGTGGTGAGTGCTGTTCAGGACAGAAAGTCGAGGTGGGTTAGCAGGTGACTCACTCTTCTTCACTTCTCTTTTCAAAGGAGGTTTTTTAAAAAACTGCGTGCAGCAAAATGCTGAGGTCATGTGGGTGCATGTGCGTGGCTCTTAATTTCGCCAGCCATTCTGCTGAACCGAGTCACTGGTCGGAGGAACGGGCTACAGAGGAAACTTCTGTGGGCTAAATATACGATGCTCAGTCAGTGATGATAGAGGGGAAATACTTGAAGGCACTGTGAAACAAGCATACCCAGCATTGGCTACTTACAATGAGAAAGGACGAAAGGCTGGAGCATGCCACAGCCTGAGACGTCCCTTGTAGAGGGACTATCACTGCTGACCTCTGGCTTGGAGGCAGACTTCACCAGCTCGGGGGGAAAGCCTGTACCCAAATGCGTGGGCACACCTCAGGGTGGCTTGGATGGAAAGCCTGATGCACATCAGGATGGCTTTTGGTCTGCGGAGGTGTCTGAGCTTATTGGGTGTGCCTGCTGCTGGCATGGAAACCTTACCTGGGGCATCCTGGTGGGAGGGAGCTTCCCTCTGCTCTGAAGCTGGTTTTATTCTGGAGTGCTGGTGGGGAAGTGGGGATTTATGTCCTAAATTCACCAGTGTCTCTTGTAGCCATCTCCAGTGGGGCTGGGGCGAAGCAGCGGAGGACAGCAAGGAGAGTCCTGGGACTTTTCCAAGCCACCAGGGTGTTGGCTGTTCTCGTGGCGCGCAGGGAGCGCCGCTATTCACATGGCTCTGCTGTCCTGCAGGCCTTTCAGCCGGCGCCAGGTTTCCGAAGGAAGTTGGTGTTGGGAAGAGGCTGGGCTCTCCTGACGTAATTCGCAGTGCTTGAGGGACTGGGTGCTTGGCTGGGGCTGCGTGGCCCTGCCTGTGCTCCCCACCACCCTGATCCTGCAAGGAGGAACAGGCAGCTCTGCCTCCAGCCCAGCTACCTTGTGCTCCAGGCTGTTGGCAGTGTCTAGAGCGTCAGATCTGGCCACGCAATAGGTGAACCTATTAGGTCCTGATTTTAGTCTTTTTTTTCCCTTCAAGCTGTGTGTATACGCTACCACATTTTTCCCCCCTCCAGGCTGTGTGTATACAGTACCACCTAAAGGTGATTTAGCCCTCGAAAGGGAAAAGAAAAAAAAACAACAAACCTTACTTCTGACTGTCTTGGAGCTTGTTTTGTGCTCTAAGAGCAGGCATGCGAGGGAATCGGGCTGTCAGCCTTACAAATGCTTCGCAATGTGCGAGAGCTGGACGCAAATGCCCAGATGCAGTTTGCTCCAGGTTTGTGCTGCAGGCTTCGTCTCCCTGCCCGTCTGCCCCAGAGGCTGGGGCCGTGTTCTCACCCTCCCATACTGCTGTTTGTAATCTTAGCTGCTGAGGGCAGAGTGCCAGCACAAGGCTCTGACAGGAAGGGGGAAGTGTATTGTTAGTGCTGCAGCTCTACTGACTTGTGACTCTTTTACAGATGGATGCAGGAGTTTGACTGATCCGGGGCCAGCTTTGGTACTCCATGTTCTCCAGAGCTGACTAATAAACGAGGAGATCTTAAATGTGGGAAGTGTGTGTCGGGGAGGGGGAGAGTACCTGAGAGGGGCTGGCAGAGCAAAAACAAACCAAGGAAAGGGTGTGGGGGGGTGCTGGAAATGAAGCAGAGTATCCCTGACCTGTTAGATACAAGACGGCTGTCCTCACAGGGCAGAGAAGGCTCATCTGCAGCGTGGGTGGCAGGCAGGAGTGCTCCTTTCTAGGAAGAAGGAAGCTCATAGGAATCTACAAGAACCAGAGCTGGTGGCAGCATCCCTTCAGACACCTTCAGCTTCGAATGCAGCAGTTGGCCAGGTTTCCAACAAGCCCAGGAGGATGCCCTGAGGCCCATCTTGCTAGAGCTTCACTTCTCTTGGTATCAGATCCAGATGAATCAAAATTGCATGCTGATGCTGCCGTCTGCCCAACTGCAGCTCTGGTTTAGCTACGGGCCTTGGAGCAGTCTCAGGTTTGTCTCTGGTCACCTGGACGTGGAAAAGAAAGTGGCATTTCTGCTGCTTGTTCCTCTAAATGACAGCAGGTCCTCTGGAGTGTAAAACCACAGTGAGGTTTTAAGAGGAACTAGAACTCTTCTTGGCACTTGGCACCTTCCCGTGGGTGTTAGCTTTTCAGAAGTTAGTCTTGCGCAGCGAGTATTGGAAGGGTATTGAGCAGTGCCTCTCTGAATCCCATCTTCCTTGTCTTTTCTGCATTATCTTTTAGGGTTAAGCTGGAAGAGAAGCCTCAGAAAGCTGACAGTTTCAATTATCCTGGCTCCATCTCTCTGGAGCTGCTGTGTGAGCTTATTCACTACTGCCTAAAACCAGGGGTTTAAAATGAAGCACCCACAGTCCAGGGTGCTGTGGCTCCTGAAGCCACCCCAAAGCACAGGGTGGAACTGTCAGCCCTCTGCAGAGATGCTGCTGCGCTGAGCAAGGGATTTAGGCTTGCATGGAGCAAAGAACAGAAGTTTTGCCTGTCTGGGAAATTAGTGTGTCCTCCCAACAGTTTTGTGTAGTATGAAATTGCTGAAAATGCTGAAGTGAAAGCTACTTAACAAATCAAAGTAAAATACGGTAATCGCTGTTGAGATGGATGTGGGGGAGAGGAGCGTATACAGAGCAAATCCCTTGAGATGCGAACTCCATGCCTGAGCAGTTTTCTGAGTGGGTGGCTGTTCAGAGTTGTGCATGAGAGGAGACTGTTTTTCTTTTTCCTTCCCTTACACTGCTTTAAATGAGTGGTGTTGGGCTTAGAACTAAAACTGCCATGACATCCTGTTTGGGGAGGAGAAGAGAGAGAAGGGGGGAGAAAAATCACACACACACAAAATCCTCCTGAGAAGAACAGTGTCATATGATCTGTGGGACAGCACTGAAGGCATGGTTTACAGCTATAATAGTGTTTGTGGGGACATCCGTATGAGCCAGGGATTTTGATCGGGACAGCGGTATTTATTTTGCTATGCCCCACGGTTGGGGGCGAGGGTTTGCTTATAGGGAAACTTCTTTCTACTTTCTTCTGCTTTCTACTTTTAAGGTGCCAAAATACTGTATGTGTTCAGTTTCTCCAATGTGCCTGCACTTGTGGAAAAGGAGGCAGCTGCAGTAGCAGCAACTGGGGGGGTTTTTTTGATTCAGAGTACTTCAAATCTGCGAACCCAGCAGAACCTGGCTGGAAGGACTGAGTTTCTGAAGCATGTGTCAGTAGTCCTGAAGGCTCAAAGTCATTATCAAGTACGTGTACAAGCTTGAAGTGCTTCAGCTTAGTATTTTCTTCTGAAAATGAAGGACGTGGTCTTTAACATCCTTGACCTATGAGTTGTGTCTTAAGCTTGAGGGATAAAAAGAGTTGCTCTTATCTAGAAAGTTATCTAGAAAGACTGCAGGTGAAACAATGTAGGGTGGAGTGAAAAAGATGTCAGCCTTCTGTAATAAAGGCAGAACAGTAATTTGGATTTTTTTATCAAGTTTTGTGGTGGGGCATGGTCTAAGATGACCTTCTGAGGTCCCTTTTGGTGCTACTTTCTGCAGTCTTACGTATCTCCAGCTTCCTGTTTATGCTGTGCAAGCTCATCACCTTCTGCTTTGGAGTGCTCAGCAGATGCTATCTCAGCTTGAGGACTGTTCTACAGCACACTTCACAGGCAGGTTTAAAGGAGAGAGAATGCCAAGGCAGTGGCCTCAGAGAGGGCATTTTGTGAAGGGAGGGCTGCTGATTTCCATTTCAAGGCAAGTTAAAAGATCGACTCATGTTCTGAAGGTTTGGTTCGAAAATATATGTGGTCTTCCTTTCAAAGCGTTGTTTGGGCAGGTGAAAGCTTATTGTTGAAGATAGGTGCAGGCAGAACACAAACCTCTCCTGTCCTTGGCCACAAGGCATTAGCTTTAGAGCAGAGAGGATAACCAACCTCCTTCCCAAATCCCAAGTTGTTTTTAGCTTCCATGCCAAGACTGCCAATAAAAACAAAACAAAAAAACAACCTATGGTTCTGTGGAGATATTTCTTGCACTGCATGTTTGCCCTTTACAAAGGGAGGCAGAGACCTGCTGGTTTGGGTCCCAGTGGGGTTGCCCAGCCTCCTCACGCTGCCTCGTAGCTCCCGGCTGTGCACAGCTGTGCTGAGGAGCAGAAATCCCTTCCCCAGGCTGCCCTGCCCGTCGCCCAGGGGCCAGCTTCTCCCTGTGCCAAGTCTGATTTCCTTGGCATCGTCCACCCATGCTGATCAAGGCCCTAGGAATGCCGTCTGTAACTCCAGCCCCGGCAGCCGAGACGTGTCCTGGCCAGCCCGGGCACCACGTGGATTAGCACGGGCTCAGGGATCTCCTGGTGCCACGGGAGAGGCAGGAAGGAAACGAGAGGCTTTGCTCGCTGCTGGCTGGAGGTGAGCGGGCGATGGATGTCCTGACTCCACGTTTCCTCTGGAAGCTGCCCCCGGTTAGCCCCTCGCCCCTGGCTGGGTGCCTGCTCAGTCAGGCTAGCTGGGGTTCAAGGAAACGATCTGCAGGCCTTGGAGCACTTGCCTAGGCCAGACCAGGCCCTGCTGATAGGAGTCCCTGAAGTCCCAGCTTTTCTTTCTCATCTGCAGTTTTTTTTTTTTTTTTTTAACAACTCAGCATCTTCCTGAGGTCACTGGCTTGTGCTTGCTGCTCTCCACTTAATCGGTCAGCTCTGCAGGCCTTATAAAGTGGTTTTAGCTGCTGAAACTGTTTTTTCCTGTGCCACTTTTGCCCCCCCCCCCCCCCCCCTCTTGTCCTTCGCTTCAGGATTCAAAAGCTGCAGATGTTCTGAGCTAAGCGTGACTCACACCTTCTCGTTTATTTTATGAATTATCCAGCGCGTGATGTCAGTGGGGAAAATGTTGGGAGTGGAGGGGGTGGGAGCAAGAGATGGGTTTTTTAAGGCCCGAAAGGAAATACTTGGAGCATGTGTGTGGGCCCTGGGGCGCTGTTATTAGGGCAGCACACACCGAGGCGGCCCTGGGGCCCCTCAGCTGGTGGCAGAGCGTGCTCTGGGCCTTCAGGCACGGGTGGGCTGCGTCTTGAGGAGCTGTGCTTGAGGAGCTTGTGGGGTCTGGCCCCTTCCAGAGGCAGTACACACTCGTGGACTGGACTTTACCTCTGTCACATACCTCCGTACAACATTGAAGGCTCCTTCGCTCCTCTGGTTCGTTCACCTCTCTCCCCTTGAAGCGAGGCAGATGGCAGAATATAAAAAGGAAAAGGTTATTTTGTGAAATTTCGTCAAGTTGTACCTAAGGGAGTATTTGCAGATGTGCTTCAAGAGCTTCAGCAATGCTTCGAAAGGCGTATTTTGGGGCTGGACACCTACCAGTGAAGCAGGCCTGTGCACAGAGCTCGCAGGGAGGCTCTTTGGGTCCCTTCAGCGAGTGAGCTCCCTCGTGGGTGCTGCTGCTGCACAGGGTGATGCTTCCAGCCATACTTCTGCCCTCCTTCTCCTCTGCTGGCACTTGTGGCTGCGAAAGCGGCTGGCATTCCTGGGCTGGCACCTCCGTTGTTCACAGCTGTGCCAGGAGAGCACAGCCCAGGCCCGCTCCCTGCTGCGGCAGGGCAGATTGGCTTAATCAGGCTATGGCAAACCTGTTGTTAATGTTTCATGCTTTGCTGGGCTTGCCACTCAGAGCTGCACTGATTGCACCCCTGCTGCTTGTTTGGCCGTCTGGTGGCTCATAGCCAGGGCCCGGAGATGGGAAATCAAGTTAATTCGCAGCGGTGAATGTACATTAATCTTACCTTTTCATTTCTTAGCCGTGCAATTAGGGAATAGGGGAAGAGATTTCTTTCCCCCACGGCACGAAGCCTCTCAGAAAGGAGGAACTGTGAGCCTGTTGTCCTTGGGGCCGTCCTATTTCTCAGCACGAACCCGGTGCAGGTAATACCCAGTAATGAGTACTGGGGCCAGGCTGAGGCTGGGCAGGGGGTGAGGGTTTGTGTTGCTGAAGCTTTGTTTCAGACCACGTCTGACCTGTCTGCATCTCCTGCTATTCTGAATTTCCCTCATCGCTGGATGCCTCCTCAAGGAAGGAGGGTTGGCTTTCTTGGCCTCACCTGCATTTGCAATCATGCTTGACTCAGTGCCATGAGCACTGGGTCCAGTCTTAAGGGAGTGCTCTGCACTTGCCATCACCCCAAAACTTGGTAGGGAGCTCCAGGTGTCCCCGTCTCTTGCCACATGTCTGGCTGACAGTGCTCCATTGTGTTCGTAATGGGATGTTCTCATCTTCCTTTGCACATTGTTCTTAGGCTGACGAGACTTGGAATAATGTGCTCAAATGAGTTAGAGGCAGCCAGTCCAGCCAAGTTTCTGGTGGTGATGAAAGGTCTCCTCATGCCTTCTGCCCTGCCAGCAGCTTCAGCAGCACAAAGCGAGGGCTGTGTGCTCCAGTTGCCCGTTTTTGGGTTTAGAAGAGCAGCTTAACATGGTGTCAACATGGCCAAGTGGCTGCTTCAGCAATGTGCAAATGAATCCACACGTGTGAGCAAGTCCAAGGGCTGCTGCTGCCATGCAAGCTTGCTCTGCTTGCTTTCCTTTGTAAGCTGGGGGCAACATGGAGCCCACACACCTGGGGGCCTCCTGCTTTCCAGTGCTGCATGCCTCTGCTCCTCAGTGTGCACAGCGGGAATAGCCATCCAGTTTCCCTCTTCTCTACTGGATCTTGGTGGGATAATCATCCTGGCTTTAAGGCACAGCCCCTGTACTCACGCCTAGGCCCTGCTGCTTGGTGGCATGTCCCAGGGCACTGTCCCTGCTCACTTCATCCCCATGCAGACAGGGTGAGGTGGTGGCCGAGCACAGCCTGGAGCCTGGGTGCTGCCTGGCTGTGTTAGGGGTGGCAGCAGAGCAAGGCAGCTCTGGGCACGTGCTGGGAAGTGCACGTGGTTGTGCCCTGGGCCCTGTGTGCCTCCTGCCCCATGGTGCTGAGCTGTGGGTGGCGCAGACCCGTCCTGGAGATGCCAGAGGGAGCCTTGGGCCCTGCTTTACGTCTTGTGCATCCAGCAGCTTTCAGCTGTGGCCCGTGGGAATTGAGGACCAGAGGGCTGTGTGGTTTTGGTTTTGGAGATCCGTAGATTTCTTCCAAGAGATCTCTGGAGGAGCAGCTAGAAGCAGGCCCATCTATACAGTACAACAGTATATGCACTTGGCCTGTTGTTTAATTGGTCCATTCGTGCTTTAGAAAGTTTTTAGTGAGCCATCGTTCAGAAAAAGGTTAAAAGTCCCTGCTGTCTTGTAGGAATGAGGCTCACAGGAGGAGATGAGACTTTTGGAGGGTTGGTGCAAGGCTGTTAAGAGAAGAACAGTTGTGTTTTACCATGGCCCTCTGCTTTCTTACCTGCACACCAAGCATGTTTCCATCATCGTGTTTTTCCCCAAATAGAAGAGAGTAGCTGGGTGTGGGCAGAACAGAAAAAAATCTGAAGTCGTCTTCCACATATGTGCCTCTCCGGGGAGGGGAGGATGGAGCAGAGATCTGCCAGCACCCTCGGCATTGTGACCAACAAGGCAAAGCTCTCCAGTGCGATGGGGAGCAGAGCAGTGAACGGGCCTGTGTGGAAAGGAGCTGGGAAGGGCTGGAATGTGGTTTCACAATCTTTGCATCAATCTTTAAGTATGTGGCTCTGAAATGTTTGTCCTTGCTCCTGTGCTCCCTTGTCTTGCTCGTACAGCTGTTCATGCAGCTGTGCAATGAACTCGCTCACAGACCTTTTGCAGTTAAAAATAGCACTTCCCTCTTTTTTTTTTTAATTTTTTTTTTCTTTTTTTTTATTGGTGCTGTACTGAGATGCCTTTGCTTAGCCCTAACATGATGGCAGGGCTGAAGCCTCCGAATCGGAGGTGCCCTTCCAGCAGGCTGGATGATACTCATGTAAACAGAAGAAGGTGTTTTTTTGTGATCATTTTGTGAAGCTGCAGTAGTATTAGGGACCACAGAGATAGTTTCTTTGGACAAGATCTGTCCCCATGCCCTATCCCATAAAAATGAGTCTGTGAACCCTGGGTACGCCAAAGGCCAATTGCAAGAGTTTTGGTGCTGCTCAGTATCCTCTGTTCAGTATGTCAGTGCTGTTTAGTATCCTCTTTCCTTTTTTTAAAAGAAGTTGCAATAAAAAGAAGGCAATGACAAAACCTTAATTGCACCATCCAGAATTATACACGCTTAAATAGAGTCACTATGGGATTGTATGACCACAGTCGTCCTCATCTCCACCCTGCTGCCTGTTCTTTCCCCGAAGCACTGTTTTTTGACCTGAAGCTGTGATGGTTTTACTCGAGTGGGCAGCCGAGCTCCACCACAACCGCTCTCTCACTCCTCCCCTCCTCAAAGAGGAAGGGGGAGAAAAGACAACACAAAGAGCTCGAGGTTTGAGATGAGAATGATTTAATTAAGGAAAGGGGAATGGGGAGAAAGAGAAACAAAAGAAACAACAAGGCCGCGCGGAAGCACAGAGAGAAAGAAAAAAAAGTTATTCTCTACTTCCCATCAACGAGCGATGTTCGGCCACGTCCCGGGAAGCAGGGCCTCAAAACGCGTACCGGTTGTTCAGGAGAGACCCTCCCCCATGAGAGCCCCCCTTTTATTGCTCAGTGTGACATCAGGTGTTATGGAATATCCCTTTGGTTGGTTTAGGTCAGCTGCCCTGGTGATGTCCCCTCCCCATCAATTGCCCACCCCCAGCCTGCTGGCTCTTGGGGGCCTGGAAGGAGTTCTGATGTTGTGCCAGCACTATGCAGCAATAGACATAACACTGGAGTGATACCAGTGCTGTTCCAGCTATGAGTGCAGAGCACAGCACTGTGTGGGCTGCTGCAGGGAAAGGTGACTCCATCCCAGACAGACCCAACACA